>NW_022436946.1:2841862-2904710 GCF_009761245.1 Sapajus apella
TATAGAAGTTTCTATATACATAGAAATATATATATATAAACTATATATATATAGTTTTTAGCTGTATTGAGGTATAATTATATGTATTTAAACCATCAGTGAAATATAAACTACCAGTCATGTATTCTTTTTTTGAGATGCAGTTTCACTCTTGTTACCCAGGCTGGAGTGCAATGGTGCGATCTTGGCTCACCGTAGCCTCTGCCTCCTGGGTTCAAGCAATTCTCCTGACTCAGCCTCCCAAGTAGCTGGGATTACAGGTGCACGCCACCATGCCCAGCTAATTTTTGTATTTTTAGTAGAGACAGGGTTTCACCATGTTGACTAGAATGGTCTCGATCTCTTGACCTCATGATCCACCAGCCTCGGCCACCCAAAGTGCTGGGATTATAGGCGTGAGCCACTGCGCCCAGCCCAGTCATGTATTCTAAATGTATAAAAAGCGCTACGATTTAAAAAATTAACTGGAAAGTAGGAAAACCTAAAAAAAAGGTCCATTCTGCTACCACACTATCATAAATGTTATGTTTGTGTGTGTGTATGTATATAAAAGAGACAGCAGATAATCAGCATTTAAATAAGTTGGTAAAAAAAGAAAAAAAAACAGGAAATGAAGATGATTTTACCAAAACAACTAAAATTCCAAACTACAACTATGAACAGATTCACTAATAGGGTCATTTGCCTAGGTTCCAATCAACCAACCAACCCCCCAAAAAAACAACAAAACCAAACCAAGTACACACCCACAAAATTATCCACCAAAACCTATACTAGGGTGTGTGACAATCATTAATATATTTCTTTGGAAATTGTCTCATGCCTTATAAACTCCTAAAATAAAATCAAGGTCACTATGTGACTAATGATGGCACTAGGAGGAAAGGAAATTCTGAAGGTAAAACGGTGTTCAGCCTTGGTTTCAGCTATCTCTTCAAATCAGCATTAAGTGCTAAATATCAGATATAACATTTTTGGCTTGTCAGACCAGTAAATCATGTTTTTCCACTGGCCAAAGGCAGCTGAAGAAATAATTGTTGAACAAACTAAATGCTGTGACATGAAGCATCTGGCTTCTGAGTATTTAGTTAAAACGATTGGTTTAACTGGGTGAGAGGAATAGCATCCATCATCCAAACAGGCTCACTTCCCCCGGCCCCCAAAATGAACAGTAGTTATAATAGCAAAAGAAACAAAAAGTTTTTTGTTTTTCTTTTTTGGTTTTTTGTTTGTTGTTTGTTTTTGATTCTTTAGAGGCAACTGTGAAAGAGGTCAGCAGTAACATTAACAGCAGCACTGGACGAGGAAGAGCAAAATTGAGGAATAATATATCTTGATAGATGTTTGCTCATCTTTTTCTGTATTAGGCAGAAAACCGCAACTGGCCTGTGTAAATTTCAGGTGCATGTGTCTACTTAGATCCTTCACAGATTTAGAATTCAGTCTACCCTAGGGCTCTATAACCATGTAAGAAAGCTTTCTTTATGTAGCTTGGTGGCAGCCAAAACGGACTCCACGTCATGAAGGATGTCAGAACTCAAAGCTTCCTGCAGACTTGGCATCAACTCCTCTCCTATGTTCATTCCATTTCCTTCCAGTGTCCCAAGGTCCACATTTGTCCGGGAATGGTTTCAAGGTAGTCTGGGAAACGGTTCTGCTGTGAGGACAGGGTTTTGGTTGATAGTGTCACCTGTATCCATCTCATCAACGCTGTTCCGGAAGTCATCTGGGGTGCGAAGGACACTAGCTGCTCATGTTTCGTCCACTGTCTGTAATCTCATCTTGAGAGTGATAGGTGCCACTGTTAAGGAAAGGATCTGGGCTGTTGGTCATCACTGTTCTCAACTCCTGAGACATCCCAGGAGAAGACACTGGATTTTGAGTCCCACCATCCTGCTCCAGCATTGGTAACTGGCTTTGCAGTGCTAACTCCTGCCCAAGCAGTTCTTGCTGTTTTAGCTGCAGCCTCTCCTTCTGCAGTTGCTGCTGGTTGGAGTTGCTGCCACGCAAAACGCCTCCCTGTGGGCTCTGGGGAGCCGGGGGTGGTGGCTGTTTCACTGGAGTGCTCTGATTTTCTGGTTCATGGCAAAACGAGGCTCAAGCCTTGGGCCTAGCGAAGAGGTGGTCTTGTTCTTACAGTTTATATAGTACATTTCTCCATCCTGAGTCATGGCTCATTCCCATCCAACAGGAAGAGGACCTGAGGCCGAGTTCATCAGATTCTGCTGCTCTGGTGGACTGGTGGAGGCTGTAACGTTCATCTGAGACAGCCTGGCCTTCCTGGGGTCCTGCCATGTTGTTGTCTGATCGACGTGATTTAAGAAGTATCTCTGACCAGAAGATGTCTTCGCCATCTCCCAAGCTGCTGGCAGAGGTACATCATCAGGTGTCTCAAAAGAAGAGTGTGGAAGATGCTGAGCTGTGGGTGTAGCTGCTGGGCCAGAGTCTCCTCCAGTGGAGGTCAGTGTCCTCCAGCTCCCAACTGTGGAAAGCTGGAGGGGAATGAGCTGGAGCGTGCTGTGGAGTCAGGGCTCCCGCAGTGCCTGCATCAGTGCTGGCCGGTGGGGAGTGGGATTTGGCCTCGGCTTGAAGAAGGAGTTGGGCAGCTTCCAGAGCCTCATGGGTACAGTCTGGGGCATGCTGGCTTTCTCGGGGTTCATGATGGTGTTGAAGAGCACCTCCAGGTCGGTCTTCTGGTCCCAGCAGATGTGCACAACCTGATGCTCGGCAGGGGGAACCTGTCGCGAGTGCCAGCTGCCCCAGGGTCCTGATTGCGGGCCCTGCCCCTGGCGGGGGCGGTACGCAGGCGGCTGCCATTGGCCTTGGGGGGCTGAGGCGATGGCTGCTGCCCGGGATCAGTCTTCTGCCTGCCCGATGCGCACGCCCTGACCAGGCCAGCTAGGGCTCCGCCCCGACACCCCGACTCCTCCAGGTGTGGTGAGGAAGCGGAGAGAGCTGTGGGCCGGATGGCGCGTGAGAATAAGAATAAAAAGCAATCACTTCTTATTTCTCCCTTTACTCAGCCACTGGCAAACAGTAATTAACTTATTGTCTCTAAGGATTTCCTTTTTCTGAACATTTGATATAAATGGAATAATATGTGACCTTTTGTGTCTGACTTCTTTTACTTAACGTAACGTTTTCAAAGTTCATCCATATTGTAGCATTTATCATTATTTAATTTTTCATTGGCAAAGAATATTCTATTGTACGGATGTGTCACATTTTGTTTATTCAATCATCAGTTGATGGGATTTAGGATTTTCTACTTTTTGGCTGTCATAAATAGTTCTGCTATGATGCCCTAAACATTTATACAAATGTTTCTGTGAACATATGTTTTCATTACTCTGGTTTGTACATAAAAGTGGAATTACTAGGTGATATGTGAACTCTGTGTTCAACATTTTGGGACACTTTATAACAGTTTTCCAGTGTAACACTACCATTTTACATTCCCACTAACAAAATATGAGGTTTTCAATTTCTTCACATCCTTGCTAACATATCATTGTCATCTTTTTCATTATAATTCTTCCAGAAAATTGACTTTAGTTTTCTGTTTATAAGGAGGGATGTTAGGGTATTGAACACTGCCTTAATTGCATGCAATGTATTTTTGTATATAGTATTTTCATTTTTATCTGTCTCAAAGTGTTTTCTACTCTCCATTTTGATTTTTGTTTGACCCATTTTTCACTTAGGAGTGTTTTGTTTAATTCCCACGTTTGTGAATTTCCAAATTTCCTACTGTTATTGATTTCTAGTTTTATTCCATTGTATTTGAAGAACAAAGAACATGCTTTATTGATTTCAGTCTTGGAACATTTGTTGAGGCTTAGTTTATCATCTAATGGAGGGCCTATCCTAGAAGATGGTTCATGAGAATTTGAGAAGAGTGTCTTCTGTTAATGTTGCATAACATATTTTGTAGATGTTTGGTAGATTCAGTGGATTTATGGCATTTTTGAATTCTTTTATTTCCTTGTTGATTATTGGTCTAGCTGTTCTACTCATTATTGAAAGCGGCTACTGAAGTCTCCAATTATTATTCTTGAATTGTCTATTTCCCTTTCAATTCTTCAAATTTCATGCAAAATATTCTTCTTTGTCTCTAGTAACAATTTTTATATTAAAGTTTATTTTCTGATATTGATATATCACCTATCTTTTGGGTACTCTTTCTATCCAGGCTGGAGTGCAGTGGCATGCACTCAGCTCCCTGCAACCTCTGCCTCCCAGGTTCAAGTGATTCTTCTGCCTCAGCCTCCTGAGTAGCTGGGATTACAGGCATGCACAAGCACACCCAGCTAATATTTGTACTTTTATTAGAGACAGCGTTTCACCATGTTGGTCAGGCTGGTCTTGAACGCCTGACCTTATGATCCACCTGCCTCGGCCTCTCAAGGTGCTGGGATTACAGACATGAGCCACCGTGCCCGGCCTGGTATACCTTTTTTATTTTTTTACCTTTAACCTATTTGCATTTTTGAATTTAAAGTATGTCTTTTATACATGGCATACAGTTGGATTATATTTTTTATTTTAATTTTTATTTTAAAAATTATTTTTGGTGCCAATTTTAAATAGTTTTATTTTACACATTGCATTTTACACTTATAATACAGTGCTTATAAAGTGCAACGTTACTTCCTTCCTCTGAACACATATCCCATAGTCAAGTATTGACAATGCCCAGTAACTGACTATAGCAGCTGAACTTTTACAAACTGCCATAGAGTTTGCTACAAATTTAGGTCCTTCAATGTTTTACATGTGTGGAACAATGCTACATATATATTTATATTGGCTTAATCAACCTCTTCAACGGTGGGCCCTGAGGAAGCACCCCCAGAGGGAGGAGCTCCCCCACCAGGGAATCCCACAGACATTCCTCCTGGCATGCCTCCTGAACCCTGGTACAGTAATGATGGGGTTGCAGACTTTCTCCGACTCTTTCTGCTGATGTTCAGATTCTTCCTTCTCAGCAGTCTGATTCTTATCAAGCCAGTTGATAATTTCATTACACTTTGTCCAGAATCTTCTGTTTGCCCTCATCATTAATCTTGCCTTGAAATTTCTCATCTTTGACGGTTGCTTTCATGTTGAATGCATAAGACTCGTGAATCTTGGATGACACTTTGTCCCTCTGCTTCTCATCCTCAGCTTTGTACTTCTCATCTTCCTGGACCATACGTTCAGTGTCTTCCTTGCTCAAATGGCCCTTTTCATTAGTGATATTGATCTTGTTCTCTTTTCCTGTACACTTGTCCACAGCAGAGACATTGAGGATGCCATTGGGATCAATAGCAAAAGTGACTTCAGTCTGAGGAACACCACAGGGTGCAGAAGGTGTGCCCGTGAGTTCAAACTTGCCAACAGGTTATCGTTGCTCATGGCACCCTCACCTTCATAAACCTGAATAAGCACACCTTCTGGCTGGTTGTCAGAATAGGTAGTGAAGGGCTGTGTCTGCTTGGTAGAAATGGTAGTATTATGGCTGATGAGGAAAGTCATGACTCCACTAGCAGTTTCAACACCAAGGGAAAGAGGAGTGACATCCAAGAGCAGCAAATCTTGAACATTTTCAGACTTATTTCCAGATAGGGTGGCTGACTGGACAGGTGCACCATAAGCAACAGCTTCATCAAGGTTGATGCTCTTGTTCAGTTCTCTTCCATTGAAAAAGTCTTGGGGAAGCTTCTGAATTTCCAAGATATGAGTAGAACCACCAACTTGCCTAGTTTGGCATCTTGAAGGGCTTTCTCTATGGGGTCCAGGGTGCTATGGAACAGGTCAGCATTCAATTCTTCAAATCGGCACAAGTAATGGAGGTGTAGAAGTCAAATCCTTCATAGAGAGAATCCATCGCAATACTGGCCTAAGTGCTGGAAGAGAGAGTACACTCAGCATGTTCACAAGCAGTATGGAGGCGTCCTACAGCCCTCTTGTTCTCACTGATGACTTTCTTATGCTTGTGCTTGAACTCAGCAATAAAATGGTTGCCCATTCAGTTGTCAAAAATCTTCTCCACCCAAGTGGGTATCTCTGGCTGCAGATTTGACCTCAAGGATTCCATCCTCAATAGTGAGGATTGACACATCAATAGTGCCACTTCCCAGGTCAAAGATCAGCATGTTTCTTTCAGCTTCAACCTTTTTGTCTAAGCCATAAGCAATAGCAGCAGCAGTTGGCTTATTGATAATTCTAAGTATAATTGAGACGAGCAATAGTTCCAGTGTCTTTGCTAGCCTGACGCTGAGAGACATTACAGTAAGGTGGCATTGTGACCACAGCATTTGGTAACAGCCTTCCCAAGGTAGGCTTCTGCAATTTCCTTTCCTTTGTCAAAACCATAGAGGATATCTCCTCTGGATAGAAGCTTTTGGTCTCTCCCTTGTATTCTACTTGGACCTTGGGCCCGCCAGCATCATTCACCACCATGAAGGGCCAATGCTTCATATCAGACTGGACAACAGCATCATCAAATCTGTGTTTAATCAGATATTTGGCATTAAAAACCGTGTTGGTGGGGTCCATTGCAATTTGGTTCTTTGTGGCATTGCCAATCAATTGTTCAGTGTCTTTAAAAGTGACATAGCTTGTAGTGCTCTGGTTTCCCTGATCATTGGCAATTATCTCTACTTTTGCATGCTGGAAAATACCCACACCAGAGCAGATGGTGCCAAGATCAATACCAACTGCAGGTCCCTTCGACATGGTTGCTGGCATGTAGGCTTGGCTCTGACTACAGAGAAAGACACAGAAATCCGGAGAGCTTCAGGCGAGTTCAGTGAATCCCAATTTTTATTTATTTATTTATTTTTTGAGACAGGGTCTCCCTCTGTTGCCTGTCACCCAGGCTGGAGTGCGGTTGTGCATTCTTGGCTCATCGCAACTTCCACCTCTGAGTTTAAGTGATTCTCCTGCCTCAGCCTCCTGAGTAGCTGGGACCACAGGCATGTGCCACCATGCCTGGCTAACTTTTCATATTTTTTAGTAGAGGCAGGGTTTCACCATGTTTCCCAGGCTTGTCTTGACCTCCTGGACTCAAGTGATCTGCCACCTCGCCCTCCCAAATTGCTGGGATTATAGACATGAACTACCGCTCCTGGCCTGTATTTATTTTTTAAATGGTTCTCTTGATTTCTGCCTTTTGAATGCAGTGTTTAGTTCATTTTCGTTCACATAATTACTGATAATTAGTTGAAATTCCATGTTTGTTCATGCATACCTTTTTTTTTTCCCTAAAGCTTTTACAATATCAGTAATAGTATTTTAAATTTTTTGTCTGATAGTTCTAACATGTGGATCCCATTATAATCTGGTTCTACTGACACATTTTTTTCTTGCAAAAGGGCTTTTTAAGCAAGCAAATTTAACAATTGTAAACATATATCAACCCAACAGTGGACCACCCAGACAAATAAAGCAAATATCATTATAGCTAAAGAGAGAGATGAACCCTAATACAATAATAGCTGGGAACTTCAGCATCCCACTTTTAGCATTGGACAGGTGATCCAGACAGAACATCAACAAAGAAACATTGAACTTAATCTGTACTAGAGACCAAATTGATCTAATGGATATTTACAGAACATTTCATACAATGGCTGCAGAATATACATTCTTCTGAGCACGTTGATAGTTCTCCAGGAAAGCCCATATATTAGGCCACAAAAAAGGCCTTAAAACATTGAAAAGATTGAAATAATATCTGGCATCTTCTCTGACCACAATGGAATAAACCTAGAAATTAATAAGAAAAGGAATTTTGGAAACTATACAAACACATGGAAATTAAACAATATGCTCCTGAATCACTACTGGGTCAATGAAGAGATTAAGAAGAAAATTGAAAAATTCCATGAAATAAATGGTAATGGAAATACAGCATACCAAAACCTATGGGATTCAGCAAAAGCAGTATGAAGAGGGTAGTTTATAAGTCCATAAATCAAAAAAGAAGAAAAATTTCAAATAAACAACCTAATGATACATCTTAAAGAACTGAAAAAGTAAGAGAAATAAAACCTAAAGTTAGTAGAAGTACAGAAATAGCAGAGATCAGGTCAGAAATGGTTGAAATTGGAACAAAAAAATGCAAAAGATCAGCAAAACAAAAGGTCATTTTTTTGAAAAGATAACAAAATGGACAAATATTTAGCCAGACTAACAAAGAATAAAAGAGAGGAGACCCAAATAAACAAAATGAGAGATGAGAAAAAGAGACATCACAGTGGATAATGCAGAAATTTAAAGGATCATTAGAGTCTACTATGAGCAAGTCGATGCTGATAAATTGGAAAACCTGGAAGACACGCATACATTCCTAGATACATACAACCTAAAAGATTGAACCATGAAGAAGTTCAAAAACTGAATATACCAATAACAAGCAACAAGATCAAAGCCATAATAAAAAAATTCTCATCAAAGAATAGCTCTGGATCCAACGGCTTCACTGCTGAATTTTACCAAGCATTTAAAGAAGTAAGAGCACCAATCCTATTAAAGGTATTCTGAAAAATAGAGGAGGAGAGAATACCTTCAAGCTCATTCTACGAGGCTAGTATTACGCTTATACCATAACCAAACAAAGACAGGTCCAAAATAAATAAACAAAACTACAGGCCAATATCTCTGATGAATATTGAAGTAAAAATTCTCAGTGAAATACTAGCAAATCCAATTCAACAATACATTAGACAATTTATCATGACAAAGTGAGATTTACCTCTGGTATGCAAGGACAGTTCGAAATATACAAGTCAGTCAACATGATACAACATATCCACAGAATAAAGGATGAAAACAATATGATCATTTTAATTGATGCTGAAAAAATATTTGATAAAATTCAACATCCCTTCATGATAAAAAAAAAAACTGCGATAGAAGGAACATAACTCAATATAATAAAAGCCATATATGACAGACCCACAGCTAGTATCAAACTGAATGGGGAAAAACTGAAAGCCTTTTCTGTGAGATCTGGAAAAAAAAATAAAAAAACCGAGGATGCCCACTTTCACCATAGTACTGGAAGTCCTAGCCAGGGCAATCAGACAAGTGAAAGAAATAAAAAGCATCCATATTGGAAAGGAAGAAGTCAAATTATCCTTGGTTGCAGGTGATATTATCTTATTTGGAAAAACCTAAAAACTCCACCAAAATACTATAATACATAACTGATAAGTTCAGTAAAGTTGCAGAATACAAGATCAATGTACAAAAATTAGCAGCATACGTACATGTCAAGATTAAGCAATTTGAAAAATAAATCAAGAAAGTAATATATGTATATATGGAAAGAACAGTCTCTTCAATAAATGGTGCTGGAAAAACTGTGTATCTGTATGGAGAGGAGTGAAACTAGACCTCTAATTATTGCTGTAAATAAAAATCAAAATGGATTAAAGACTTAAATATGTGTCCATATGAAACTACGAAAAGAAAACATTGAGGAAACTCTTTAGTTTTTGTTTTTGTTTTAGTTCTTGTGCTTTTTTTGCCTAAAAAAGCACAGGCAGCCAAAGCAAAAATGAACAGATAGGATCTCATCAAGTTAAAAAGCTACACAGCAAAGGAAACAAACAACAAAGTGAAGCAACAGAATGAGAGAAAATATTTGCAAACCATCCTTCTGACAAGAAATTAATAACCAGAATATAGAGGAGCTCAAACAATTCTATAGCAAAAAATATCTAATAATCCAATTAAAGCATAGGCAAAATATCTGAATAGACGTTTCTTGAAAGAAGACATACAAATGGCTAATAGGTATATGAAAACGTGCTGAATGTCACTGATAATCGATAAATACAATTAAAAACTATAATAAGATATCATCACACCCCAGTTAAAATGGCTTTTATCCAAAAGACAGGCAATAACAAATGCTGCAAAGATGTAGGGAAAAGGGGACCCTCATACCCTGTTGCTGGGAATGTAAATTATCGAAGACACTATGAAAGTTCCTAAAAAAAAAAAAAATTAAAAAAAGAGCTACTATATGATCCATTAATTTCACTACCAGATAAATAACTAAGAGAAAAAAATCAGCATATCAAAGAGATAGCTGCACTCCATATTTATTGCAGCACCATTCACAATAACCAAGATTTGGGAGAAACCTAATCTTGGTTATTGTGAATAGTTCATCAAGAGATGAATGGATAAAGTAAATGTGGTACATATATACAATGGAGTGCTTTTCAGCCATAAAAAAGAATGAAATATTGTCACATGTAACAAAATGGATGAAACTGGAGAACATTATGTTAAGTGAAATAAGCTGATGACAGAAAGCCAAACTTCACATGTTTTCACAATTTATGGGGGCTGAATTTTAAAACAATTGAAGTCATGGAGACAGATAGTAGAATGATGCTAATCAAAGGCTGGGAAGGTGCATTAGTCCATTCACACACTGCTATAAAGAGACAACTTAAAACTGGGTTATTTATAAGCAAAAGAGGTAATCTGGTTTGGCTGTGTCCCCACCCAAAAATCTCATCTAAATTGTAACCCCTATAATCTCCATATGTCACAGTAGAGAACAAGTGAAAGTAATTGGATCATGGAGGCGGTTTTCCCCATGCTGTTCTCATGGTAGTGAGTTCTCATGAGATCTGATGGTTTTATAAGTGTTTGGTAGTTTCTCCTACATTCATTCTCCTTCCTGCCACCTTGTGAAGAAGCTGTCTTGCTTCCCCTTTGCCTTCTGCCATGATTGTAAACTTTATGAGTCATCCCAAAACATGCAAAACTGTGGGTCAATTAAACCTCCTCCCTTTATAAATTATCCAGTCTCAGTGTGAGAACCAACTAATATAGTAAATTGGTACTAAGTTAGTGGGGCACTGGATATTCAAAATGTGGAAGTGCCTTAGGAACTGGGTAACATTCAGAAGAAGAAGACAGGAAGATGTGGAAAAGTTTGGAACCTCCTAGAGACTTGTTGAATGGTTTTGACCAAAATGCTGATACTGATATGGACAGTGAAGTCCAGGCAGAGGAGGCCTCAGACGGAGATGAGGAAGTTCTTGGGAACTGGAGCAAAGATGGCTCTTGCTGTGCTTTAGCAAAGAGGCTGGTGGCATTTTCCCCCTGCGCTAGAGATCTATGGAACTTTGAACTTGAGAGAGATGATTTAGGGTATCTGGCAGAAGAAATTTCTAAGCAGCAAAGTCTTCAAGAGGTGACCTGGGCGCTCATAAAAGTGTTCTGTTTTATGCATTCACACAGAAATACTTTGGAATTGGAATTTATGTTTAAAAGGGAAGCAGAGTATAAAAGTTTGAACAATTTCAGCCTGATGATGTGATAGAAAAGTAAAATCCATTTTCTGGGGAGAAATTGAAGCCAGCTACAGAAATTTGCATAAGCAATGAGGAGCCAAATGTTAGTCAAGACATTGTCTTTTCCCCAAGACAATGGGGAAAATGTCTCCAGGGCATGTCAGAGGTCTTTACAGCAGCCTCTTTCATCACTGGCCCAGAGGCCTAGGAGGAAAAAAGGGTTTCCTGGGCTGAGCTGGCCTTGCTGCTTTGTGCAGTCTCAGAACTTGGTGCCCTGCTACCCAGCTGTGGCTAAAAGGAGACAACATACAGCTCAGGCTGTTGCTTCAGTGGGTTCATGCCCCAAGCCTTGTCAGCTTACATGTGGTGTTGAGCCTGCAGGTGCACAGGGTCAAGAATTGAGGTTTGGGAACCTCTGCATAGATTTTAGATTTTAGAGAATGTATGGAAATGTCTAGGTGTCCAGGCAAAAGTCTGCTGCAGGAGCAGAGCCCTCACAGAGAACCTCTGCCAGGGCAGAAGGGAAATGTCAAGTAGGAGCCCCCACACAGAGCCCCCACTGGGGCACTGGCTAGTGGAGCTGTGAGAAGAGGGCCACCATACTCCAGACCCTGGAATGGTAGATCCACAGACAACTTACACTGCATGCCTGGAAAAGTTGCAGGTACACAGAGCCAGCCTGTGAAAGCAGCTGGGAAGGAGGCTGTATCCCACAAAGCCACAGGGGCAGAGCTGCCCAAGACCATGGAAATCCACCTTTTGCATCAGTGTGACTTGCATGTGAGATATGGAATCAAAGGAGATTATTTTGGAACTTTAAGATACAATGAATGCCCTGTCTGGGTTTGGACTTGCATGTTGCTTGTGGACCCTTTGTTTTGGCCAATTTCTTTCATTTGGAATGGGAGCATTTATCCAATGCCTGTACCTCCATTGTGTCTTGAAAGTAACTAACTTGCTTTTGATTAAGACTCATAGGCGGAAGAGACTTGCCTTGTCTCAGATATGACTTTGGACTTGGACTTTTGAATTAATGCTGGAATGAGTTAAGACTTTGAAGGACTGTTGAGAAGACATAGTTAGTTTTAAAATATGAAAAGGACACAAGATATGGAAAGGGGCAGGAGTGGGATGATATGGTTTGGCTCTGTGTCCCCACCCAAATCTCATCTTGAAGTGTAATCCCTATGTGTTGAGGGAGGGACCTGGTGTAAGGTGACTGGATCACAGAGCAGTTTCCCACATGCAATTCTCATGATAGTGAGTTCTCAGGAGATCTGATGGCTTAAAATTGGCACTTTCTTCTTTGCTCACACTCTCCTGCTGCCATGTAGGACATGCCTTGCTTCCCCTTCACCTTCCATCATGATTCTAGGTTTCCTGAGGCCTCTAGCCATTAGAACTGTGAGGCAATTAAACCTCTTTTGTTTATAAATTACTTGGTCTCAGGTTGGTTTGTCTTTTTTTTTGGAGATGGAGTCTCACTCTGTGCCCAGGTTGGAGTGCAATGGCAAGACCTTAAGTCACTACAACCTGTGCCTCCCATGGTTCAAGAAATTCTCCTGTCTCAGCCTCCCAAGTAGCTGGGATTACAGGCACCCACCACCACACCTGACTAATTTTCGTGTTTTTAGTGGAGACAGAGTTTCACCATGATGGCCAGGCTGGTCTTGAACTCCTAACCTCAAGTGATTCACCTGCCTCAGCCTCCCAAAGTGCTGGGATTACAGGCATAAGCTGCCATGTACAGCCCCAGGTATTATCTTTATAAGTATGAAAATGGACTGATGCAGATAATTTTTAAGTTTTTTTTTAATCAAATGAGAGAATTAAATATTTATAACTAGAAGACCAATTAGACCTATTAATCTGTTTAATTTTATAGATATGGAAATCAAAACACGAGGCCAATTTGCTCTGGGTCACTTATTTTCATAGGGATAAGCCTGTATTTATAAAGCACTTTTACATATATTATTTACTTTTTTTTTATCTCAACAGCACTATATGATGCATTGTGTTTCCTATTCCAAAAATGAGAAAATTGAGGATCATATATCATTTGTGACTTGCCTAAAACTCAAAGCTTCTAAGTCTTATGCTGCTTTCCCTAACCTTGTTAAACCAGACCAAGTCTCTCGAGATCTGAGTTCATTCAATAACTAATGATCCCCTGTGTGCCTGGCCATCTTTTAAGTTTAGGAACACAGCAGTGCACAACATAGGCAAAACACCTGCTGTCATGAGACTTATGTTCTATTGAAAGGGACAGATTTTAAAAAAACAGGGGCATAAAAAAGATAATTTTGATTATGGTAAGTGTTTGAAGAAATTGAATAAGTTTCCTTAAAAGAAGATGGTCTGATATGGGTAGGAGAAGAGTAAGGTTATTTTAGAATCTTAAGTTTAAATACAGAATTCAGAAAAGGCTTCCTTGAGGAGGCAACATTTAAATTGAGACCTGAAAGATGCAAAAGAGCCAGCCATTTGAAAAGTCAGGAAAAGTGTTCCTGGTGAAAAGAAGGCAGCAAATGCAAAATTAGTGATAGGGCAGTGGGGTCGGCATGGCTGAGGAGTGAAGGATACCGGGATAAGTGGAGGCCAGGTGTGTAGAGTCTTGCAGGCCACGAGAATTTTAGGATTTTACTCTAAACAATTCTAATCTTACCTCTGCCACTACGTGCCTCTGTGAATCTGGGCACATTGCTCTCTGGCTTCTTTGATGCCATATTTTTCTTTTTCAAATTTGAAGCCTGGAATTCCATGCTTACATGATTGTAGAGAGACTTTGTTCCTCTTCCCTCTGTTGTAATGATACCTGACCTACATTTTAAGATTTTAGTTTAATACCAATTATAATAATAAATAAAGGGCTCAATCTTACATGTGCAGACAAGGCATAACTTTGTTAGGAAACGAACTGGATTTTTAGACACTTAAGATTATGAAAAATTCTCCCACTCAGCCAAAGTTACCTTATATTATGAGCCCCCCCTTACCCCAGCCCAACAAACATGAGTAAGTTTAGCCCCTTGGAAATTTTTGGCGTGTTAAAAACAAGATAGAGCTATTTATTACATATCTTTAATCCAGCACACAGTGCCTATTTCTTATTTGTTTACTTTATTAGTTTCTACTTTTCTTTCCATCGTAGTTTCAAACCAGGATCTCAGGTCTTTCCTGGTGATATTAGTTCATGGACTAATGAGGAAAAAAAGACAATGAGAGAAAAAAAGACTAAGATTATTCTCTTTTGGATTTTACTACTGTTGCTTCTCACCTTAAAGCTGAATTTAAATATTCCTCTCTGAGAAATTAAATAATGATCATGAAATGGAATGAGAACCTGATGGCTTATTTCAAACCATCATGTCCCTTGATTTGGCAATGCCTGAATTCTTGCCTTTGACTCATGTTTTTGACTGTGTCTTCTTAACTGTCTGTGGAATCTTATTTGAACAGCATATTAAATATAGATACAGAATACAGAATATAAAGTGTTACAGATTAATAATAAACTTTCAGATACAGTCAAGTTGTCAAAACTGTCAGAACTATGAAAGCCTTCAAATAGAATTAGTCCATTTAAAATAAAAGACAATTTTGTATTTATGGATGCATTCTAAAAGAAATGTCAGCAGCTATTGAACATTTAGAACAGAAATACAGATATTAAATTATGAAATATCTAAAAATATATGTGTATGTAGGTACATGTGGCAGCTTATGCATGTATGTAAATATGAAAAAAAAATATCAACCAATATTAAGGAGCACCTTCTAATGAACAGGTATTATGCCACATACTGGAGCTGCAAAGATGGACAAAATAGTCTCTTTCTCAAAGAACTCATAATCTAGAGAGATGTATGCATGAACAACAAGCTAGACCACATAGTGATAAGGACTTATCTAATGGTATGAAGAAGAGGTGTAGCAGAGAGGAGAGCATTTAATCCTGGGGCAGGGAAGGCCTTCAAGAGAAAAACGTGACGTTGCAGCTTGATCATAAGGAGTTACTGGAATTTTTCCAGGCTAAGAAGAAAATGAAGGATATTTCAGGCATGAACAAGAGCACAGAGAATTTATAGCATATATTGTTTAGGGGAAGGGCAAATTGAGGGAAATTAGCTTAGAATGGGGTATGATAGCCAAATAATGGAATATGGAAGGCAGAATGTTAAGGAGCCATCTGGCCAAATTAAAGCACTGAACTTCACTAGGGTTACTGGAGGAGGCATTCAAAAGTTTAGATAGGAAACAGCTTAATTGGAGCTGGGGTAGAACACATTGGAGGAGGAGGAGAATGAACAGGGAGACCTGTCAGGAGTGTGATCAGTAATGCAGGCTGAAGATGCAGAAGGAGAGGCAGGCCCTGAGCATCAGGGGAAGAAAGAAGAGAAAGTTGAGAGCCACACTGAGGTAAAAAGGACCCACTGCGACTGATCAGATGCGGGTGTGCAGGAAGGAAGAACATGTACTTAATAAATATTTATGGTGGGATATTTTATGTTTTAAATGATTTATTTCCTCATCCCACATACAAAATGCCTCCTTTTCCCTTTGTCCTGAAGTTAGAACTATTGATGAAGAACCAGACAGAAAGAAAAATGTCACAGTCACTGATAAGTTCCAGAACACGGTCTTGGTCGCTTTTATATTTCCAATATTTAAAATAGAGCCAGACACATCCTGATGTCCAATAAATATTTTTTGAATAAAAAAATAGCTGGGAATTGGATTTCAAAAGAGAGTTTTGGAGATTATGGCATGGACAATAGCTTTCAGGCAAAAAGAGTTTTTGAAATGGCAGCCTGGTTTAAACATCAAGAGCTGAGGTTCTGGCTTAAATCAGAGGCATACCGATGATTTTATCCTGCCACACAGATGACAATTATCTCACAGTCCAGAGGAGAATTCGGACAGGGTCCTAAGCCTGACACCAGGGTTAACACTAAGAAGGGGAGAGGAACAGTGGAATTGTGAAGAGTTTGAGGATGAGTGGGAGGACTGAAGCTCTACTTCCATTCGGAACACAGAGGCGGCGCCCACATGAGAGAAGAGAGACCTGGATGGCATGGTTCAGCGGAGGGATAGACAGAGCTTCCCAAATGTCTAGTGACCCAGAGGGACGCAGAACAGCATCTTACCTGAGATGCAAGAGAGAGCTTAGATCACTTTTCTTAATTCATATCTGGGAGCCAGAGTCTAAGGGGAAAGAAGGATGAAACATTTGGCATTTGAAAGTCTTCAGGGAGTATTGGGCAATTAAAAATTTAAAACAACAGAATGAGAACTATGAGAACTGTTTTGGGCGCTTTGAGTTGGGTTCCTTTTAGAATCTTTTTGAGAGTCAATAAAGAATGAGATTCCTTTATAAGTACTTTTCATCTTTTGTATCATGCTCCCTGAAACAACAGGACCTAACAATAGGACCTACAAACAATTCTAAAGATGGAGCCACATGAATCCTCGCTTCAGCAGCATTCAAAAGACCTGTGCCTAGGGAAGCACCTGAGAGGAACTTTTAGAATTCGAAGTTCTTTCCTCCTCTTCATGGTGGTTACTCTTGGATTGCATGTGATTATGAGTAGACAGAGGGAGGGAGTCTTATTTTCTAGTACTCCTCTTAACAGTAAACATTCATTGAGTGCTTACTACCAGATCACCATCCTGGATAGCCATCTTCATAGTTTAAAATCTTAAAAAATCAGGATATGTCTTTTAAACATAAATTACCAGTGTTTTTTTGATAGTAGTACTGACAATGGCACATGTTAGTGGCTTCTTAGTGTAATGAGATGCTATATGCATCAGATACTATCCTGAGCATTGGACATCGGCTGTATTAACTTCATAATCACTACCATCTTACAAATAGGAAACTGAGGCATGGAGAAGTTTCATAGCCTGCTCAAGGCCATGCATATACTGGAGTAGGCAGTTAATGAAGTCGTGCTTCAGAGCCCACACTCAAATTCCTATATTCTGGAGTCTCAGGCTGGAGAGCGCAGTGTGCCCTCACAGGGAGGCCGCTCTGCCGAGTTATGTGACCCAGATTCTCACATGGAGTCCTTCAAACAATCTCAAGGTTGGTAGTCTGTTACTTAATATTTGAGAGAAATAAATGTTTTTTTTTTTTTGAAAAAAGGTTAAGTAACTTAAGGTCACACTATTGGTAAGCAGCATTGGCCTCACTCCAAAGTCTCTTTCACTTAATACAAAGTCTTTGAGAGTCAATCTGCTCTATAAAACAGCAGAAAGGCAACATTCTAAGTTAATTTTTATATTTAGAAATATTTCATAAAGCTTTGTGAAAAATGCATTAACTGTGCTATGACTAAACCCCCAAACGTATGTACTGTCTATACAAGATAGAAAAAAATGAGCACTTATGAATTTAAATATTGATATGGTTAGTCTTTGCCCCACCCAAATCTCACTTTGAATTGTAATCCCCTTAAACCCCATAATCCCCAGGTACTAAGGGAGAGATCAGATCCCCAGGTACTAAGGGAGAGATCAGAGAGAGACAATTGAATCGTGGGGACAGTTTCTGCCATGCTGTTCTTGTGATAGTGAGTTGTCACGAGATGTGATGGTTTTATAAGGGGCTCTTCCCCCACCTTTTGCTCAGCACTTCTCCTTCCTGCCACCTTGTAAAGAAGGTGCCTTGCTTCCTCTTCGCTTTCTACCATGATTGTAAGTTTCCTGAGGCTTTTCCAGCCATGCTGAACTTGGGTCAATTAAGTTTCTTTCCTTTCTAAATTACCTAGTCTCGGGCAGTTCCTTATAGTAGTATGAAAACAGGCTAATATATTTGTTTTTAAAATCAAATTTCCAGGTACTGGGATTTGATTACAGTTCCGTTTTGAAAGGTAACTAATTTCAGTAAGATCTTGTAACCTGATGATAGTTGGCAATAAATACATCCTGAGTTGACTCCCTGGAGTAAACACACAACAAAGAAAAAATTCAGTTGAAACCAAAGGTGTCTATTAAATTCAAACACATTTTGATCTTCATTATTCTATCAAAGATAATGTATCAGTTTTTACCCTGATTATAGCAGTAATAATACTGATTTGGTGATCCCGATATAAGACTCTTTGTGTATGCTAATTAGCTTTGTGTATGCTAATTCTGTTTTTCTAATAATTTTCAGAGGTTACTATATTCTCTACAGTGGCACGTGAGGTAGGTAAGGCTAATATTTAGATCTCAGTTTTATAAATAACAAAACTCAGGCAAATAGAGGTTAACCTGGAAAAGGTCATTGGTATTGCTGGTAAACTTAGGGACAGAATTCTGGTCTTCATACTCAGACAGATGTGCTTGGCATTTGAAATGAGCTCTATATAAATGCCTACTTTTAATGAACTTAAATGAAATACTAGGCAAATTGACTTGTTTAATAATAAACCAATAATCAGATTGAGTTTTGGTTATCAGAAAAAGTGAAAGTTTCCAATACTAAGGTTATGTCAGAGATGTTTATAATCTATAAGAATCTATTGGACCTTTATAGAATGCATTCATTGCTCTATTTGCCAAGATGAGTTTTTGTTAGGAGAAGCATACCATTATATTGATTTCTGTGTTTTAAGCACAAAATTGTAAAGATAAGTCCTGGCTCTCTAATCCATTCTGACTACAGTAGTTGAAAAATGGCTTAAATAAGAAAGTGAGGCCAGGTGTGGTGGCTCATACCTGTAATCCCAGCCCTTTGGGAGGCCGATGTGGGCAGATCATGAGGTCAGGAATTCAAGACCAGCCCGTTTAATATGGTGAAACACCATCTCTACTAAAAAATACAAAAATTAGCTAGGCGTGGTGGCACGTGCCCGTAGTCCCAGCTACTCAGGAGGCTAAGGCAGGAGAATCGCTTGAACCCAGCAGGTGGAGGTTGCAGTGGGCTGAAATGACACCAATCATTGCACTCCAGCCTGGGTGACAGAGTGAGACACCATCTCAAAAAGAAAAAAAAAAAAAAAGAATTAATGCAAACTGCACTAAAATTCCAGACGAGCATTTAAGTAGTCTAAACTTCTATATTTTGATGTATATGTTACAGCATAACATTTATAAACATATTTGTGACAGTCCCACTGCAAAGGAACAAATTTGAAAAAGGATAGATCCTATTGCAGGTCCTACTCTCTGGCCCCAGGGTTCAAGGTCAGAGGGTGTGAGGGGCAAAAATGAGGCTATAAGGGGAGTGTGTTTAGAAGTACCCCCTTGGGAGTGTTTTAGAAATCTGTGGGACTTGTCTTTGTTCTTATGTGTAACCTCAGCATTTGCATACTGAAATTCATTTTTTAAAATTATAAATTGCTTTCATTTTATATCTCTGGCATGTTAGTTCACAGACTGATTTTTAAAAATTGAATGTATAGGCAAGCATATTATCTATAATTTCATTACAAGATAGTAAAGGAGACAATTAAATTATCTGTGATACACAGAAGACACTGCTTCTATGGCATCGCTCTACATTAGTGTTCTCAGTGTGATCTGCAGACTGGCACCTTCCGCATCATCTGGGAACTTAAGATACCCATCCTTTGGCCCCACTCTAGGCTTGCTGATTCAGAAACTCTGGGGGTGTCATCCAATAATGTGTTTTCACAAAAGTTGTGTATCCAGGAGATTCTGATGCTCAAGTTGGAGAACCACTACTTAGACTAATGGTATCTCCAGTCACATTATTATTAAAGGAACATGGAGGTTTACGCTTTCCGAAATGTGGTCTTCTAACTTTTGTACTCATGCAGTGCTGTAATTTCTGGGCATTTTCGATCTTGAAAGCTAAAACACCAGGCTGGGTGTGGTGGCACAGGCCTGTGATTCCAGTACTCTGGGAAGTCAAGTCAGGAGGATCGCTTGAGCTCAGGAGTTCAAGATCAGACTAGACAACACCACAAAAAATAAAGATAAAAAGCTTAACTGGACGTGGTGAGGCATACTTGTAGTCCAAACTATTTGGGTGGTTGGGGCAGGAGGATCACTTGAACCCAGAAGTTCAAGGCTGCAGTGAGCCATGATTGTACCACTGCACTCCTGCCTGGGTGAGAGTGAGGCTATCTCAAAAAATGAAAAAGCAAGCTGGATAACACCCTAGTGAAGCAGCAGTGTGTTCTATCCCAACGTACTCCTCCAGTGCTCTTAGAGTTTCAGTTTCTGGCTTCAGCACAGTATTTCTTCCATGCAGTAACATGTTTTGCTTTATCTGCTGATATTTTGAGTAACTGGAGGTAACCAAGAGTAGGGATATTATTGTATTTATAAAAACTATTCACAAATCTACCCAGTATTTACGAGGGGACCTGGGAAGCCAAGGGATTGTATTATTTCTCTGCTAAATGGGCAAAGAAAAGTACTAAGCTAAAATAAAACATACTAAAGAGTAAAGAGAATTGAGGTGAGACATGGGGGGCAGGAACAGAACTGAAATGGAAGCAGCAGAGAGAAGCAGAAAGATTCAGAGTTGAACTCAGCCAGGGAGAGATGCACAAAGAGGTCTTGTTTGGTGGGACACACACACACACACACACACACACACTCCTTAAGAACTTTAAATGAAGTCCTCAGACTTCTTTCCTTTGCTACTAACAGAATATTCTATTTTATTGGAAGCTTGTTTTTATTAAATGTGTAACTTTCTTTTATGCTGTTTTTGAAAGCAGTAAAAAAAGCAGCTATGTTGTTTTTTAAAACAGTATAAAATCATATAAAATGACTAAAACTAAATGTTGGAATATTTCTATAAGTTTAAAGTAAACAGAATATACATTATTGATATTAGGAAGAAAAATTAAATTAAAAAAAGACAGATAAGTATGTTCTTCTTTAAAAGATGTTTTAGTCTGAAAAATAAGCATTTTGAAAGCTTTCCTTAGGGTACCTAGGACAAAACAGTTTTGAAAAAAAATTGAAAAAAGCATAAAGACAAACATACAATTTTTAAAGTAATGGAAGAAAACCAGGATCTTCCTGTAAACTCCTATAAAGGGTTACAATGACAAGTATATTTTTATCTAAAGCAGTGGATAGCACTGTACTATTTACACAGGACATACCCAATATAATGCACTTTAAAAAGGCATGACCAGGGACATGAAGAAAATATTCAGTTTTTAAAATTTTATCAATTATGCCTCTATTTCCTAGAAAAACACTGAAAACTGTTCTGATAATAAACCAGATCACTCTACCAAATGATCTACATAACTTTATAATAACTTAGGAACATTTTGTCTTTTCCTTATCTAAGAATGTTTAATAACTTTCTTGATAAAAAGTATTATGAGAATTATCCTTTGGAAAGCCTGTGGTTTTTTTTCTCTGTAAAAGTGTACTACTGCAAGCACTTCTTGCTAAAGGCTCACACAGTGAGACGAGACTGCCACCATGTGGAATAAGCATGCATCACAATAAAAACTATAGATACTCCAAAATCAAATAATCCTTCAATGACATAAGAGACTGCCACATCTTTATTCTAAAACACAATAGAAACAGTGGTAAGTACTGTTTGGTCTTCTTTGAGTTACATTTTTCTAGATTCACTAATGTGATACACATTTGTGGTACAAGTAGTTGGACGCTAACACTCTGGGAAACTATCCATATCCTTGCTACTCAAAGTATGTTCCAAGACCAGCAGCATCTACATTAGCTTGAAGCTTGTTAGAGATGCAAAATCAGGCCCCAGCTCAAGTGCACTGAATCAGAATCTGTCTTTTAATATGATCCCCAGGTGATTCGTGTACACACTAAAGGCCAGGAAGCATGCACTTAGATCTCATCCCTATTCCTTATTCTCACCCGGTCTCCTTTACTTTCCATCCACCCCAACAAAGGGGTAGGTGTTTTTCAACAAAAATCACATATAGTCAAGAAAAGTAAAGTTGGTGTTACTTGAGTTACACGATTAGCTTCACTTTCAGTAAATGTGGAAATTATGTTTTTAACAATTCTTTTCTTAGGTTATTAATATATTAATTACATAATTCAGAAAAAAATTAAAACAAATTTTCCAGGAAAAAGGGCTTGTTTAGTTTCAGGAGAGATTAGAGTATTTTATTTTGCCCAATCAGAGCCCTTCAGCATAAAGAGACATTCATATACATTTATATGAACATTTTCCAGAAACATTAATTTATAATACATTTTAAAAATACCAGCTTAACGGTATTTATTTACAAAAATATTTCATTACCTAATTTTAAACTTTTTGCTGTGATGACAGTCTGTAAAGTACAGGAATGCAAAATAACTACAAAGTTGAACACGTTTTTAGTGTTTGCAATACTGCTTTTTAGATGAAACAATACACATATATTTTTTTAACCGTATTTCAAAATGCATATTCCAGCAATTACCTTGGAGATAGTTACTGGGACTGAGCAAGATTAAATAAAAAGTGCAGCAACCAAAAAACACCTGCAAGTTACAGTTTAAGGTATACACAAGCTAGAGCTCTGTATCAAGCATGCTTGCCCCTGAAGTGGACAATGTTATGAAAATTTAATCTTGCTCTTTTTCATATTGTCTTTTGGTAGTGCATTTACAATGAACCAATAGTAGAACTAGAAAGCAAAGTGTTTTTCTGGTTCTATCATGTGGAACAGAGGTCACACCTAAGTATCATAGTACTATTTATTTACAAAAAAAAAAAAAAGTTAAAAAAATTAAAACATTATTTACCCTCTTTGCATTGCTTTCCATTGCTATATTGATTTTATTTTCAACTCCATACACTGTCTTCAGTTGAAGCAAAGTGTAGACAACACAAATAGCAAAAGTATTAAAAAAAAAAAAAAACTACCAAATAAATAGAATTCCATTGCCATTAACCTATATCCATTTAAAATGCCTGAGTCAAACAACCTACAATAAATTAATACTGGTTTATTTACATGTCATAAACTATAAAATTTTAAACCATGAGCCTCATTGTAAAATACTGGCAAAACTGACATTCATGATTTTTCTGATGTAAAGAATAAAGAGAGCACTTACATGTAGCCCTGGACTACTGTACTCAATTTGTAAATGAATGCTATATTTTAAAAATTAATTTTACTGTATTAGTAACTAAAGAAAGCAATGTTATAACCCTGGCAATTGGGAAGTTATTAAAATCATTTAATTCAGCTGAGGAAGGTAAGCCAGTTTCCACCCATGCTTTTTTTTTTTTTTTTTTTTTTTTTTTGGTTGTTTTGGTTGCAACAACTGTTTTCTGTCTATAGACCTTTTTTTAAATTTCTGAGGCCATAGTAAAATCATTAATATTCACAGGAAAAATAAACTCCATAGCACTTTACAAGAAATTGATCAGAGTGATGAAAAGTGCAATAAACAAAAGCTGTAAACAGTATCTTCACATTCATTTTCAAATGAAAAGAAAAATCTGTGGGCATAAATTTCAATCCAAGAGAACAAATACCCTAAAAGGGAAAAGAAAAAAAAAAAAGGACATTTAAGATATAGGAGTTTTTTTTTCCCCAAAATAAATACAGATTAAAAAGTCTAAGAATATTGATAAGAATATTGATCAAGTATCAAACTGATAAGGAACAAATTCTATAAACTACAAAATAAAAACCTTCATTGACAAAAATACATAAACTCTGTTTTCATTTTTGGAAATTTATTTTTAAAAAAGGTAGAAGAAAATACCTGGAAAACTATTTTAAATATATATATATAATCTATATATATCTATATTTTTAAACAATAGTTAAGGTAGGCATCCAACAGCAAGCTGAAGCTATGGAGAAAGATCTTGCAATTATTGTTGTGGGCATTTTCCCCCAAAATAAATTAATATTTGAAAATGCTCAAGAGAGGGTTTTTTTAAACCACAGAAATGATATCTTTCCGGTTCATGTGTGAAGATTTTTAAATGATGTATGATTTTTTAAAATTAATTGTATCTCGATATGAGATACCAATATTTCTTATTATAAGTGTAAAACATAACTTTTTGTATGGATAATATACATACTTTTTAAGTACTTTGACTTAAACTTAACAAGTTCACCATTTTTAAAATTAAAGTACATTTATAAAAATTCCATTTTAAAACTAAAAGTATATTTTCTAGCAGTATGTATAAATATGTTACCGTATGATCTTAAAACAAATCTGAAAGTGTTGCAATAATTTAAGACCAAGAACACTGAAACATACAGCAGATTATTTTACTATGTTTTAATCTATATAAAACCCTATTAAAGGTTTTAAAACTGATCAGTTTGTTTAAGGTAAAGCTAGCAGCATATTCATGATTTTGGTATGTTTTATACACATGTATTACTTGGTTTAAACTGAGCAATGTGGATTAAATAATAATAAAAAGTTTTCATTACCTAAAAAAGTGCAGAAAAAATTCAAGTTTAAAATTCAGTGCTCTTTATTTTGCGGAAACAAATAAAATCCCAAAAGTTAAGTTGTAAAATAAATCTTTGCCACAAAAAATTTACCTTTGGATATAGCTTTTCTAATGTCACATGAGAAATGCCTTAAGCAAAACATATATGGAATATAGAATCCAGGGTAAAACTTTGAACTCCGTGGCGTCTTCCACATATTCTTCCTTTCCTCAGCGGTCTCCCCAGCACCCCTATAACCTAAAAGTATGTAACACTTTCAGACTTGTTTAAAACCCTCACATATCTACATGAAATAGCTTCAGAGGACCTACAATTAAGAAGTTCTAAGCAAAAAAAAAAAAAAAAAAAAAGCTTCTTACTTTAAACTACTGTACTTAATTAAATTGTAATATACTTACACATAATAACACAGACAAGTAGCAGCATTTTTCACATCCATAAAAAGTCAAATTGAGAAGTTAGTAATAGCTCAGTCGAATCTATAACCATTTTTTGGAAACACTTTGTACAATTGAAATGCAAAGCGAAAGTGTTAAGATGATGCAAAACTTCAAATGGATGTAATGTATAGAATTTGTTAGAATATAAGATTTTAAATAACTTTCTCAGCAAATATATATGGATTTTAGTTTGAAAACGGAAATGAACTGGATATATGTTACATACAGAAAAACCACTTCCTGCTTACAAACTACTAATCATGAATACTTCAATGATTTTAGAGTCAAGGACAAATGCAACAAAACAATGTTGAGGATATGGAGAGGGTACACAAAAACCTTTCATTTTTCTGATATTTTCTATTTTTACTTTTTTTTTTTTTTTTTTTTGGTCAGTTTTCTTGAAATTGTGGCTTGCTGGTGACTATTACTTTCTGTATTTAATAAGGAAAAAAAAAAAAACAGAGATGTTACCTCTCAAATTACAACAAATTCTCTGGGTTAGTTATTACTGCAGATTGTCTTCTTATCTACAGGCTGAATCCGGTATAACTCTAAGAAGCCTATTTCCTACACTCAAACATAATTTAAGCTTTCTAATCCTAACTGAGTCTCTAGTTTGTTGTGCATAATCTGCAGATTAAAAATTAAAATAAAACACTGATTTAAGATTTTCTTATAAAATCTTGGAAATCCATTTAAGGTAAATGTATATACTTCTATATTTGAAAATAATGACAAGATTAGTTCATTTTGTATACAACAGGAAAAATGACAGTAAAAATGAAGTTAATGTACAATATATTTGTGTTATGTAACACAACACAGCAAATTAAATAATTGCGGCTAATATGACCTTCCACATAGATACGGAACCAACCAGTATATTAATCTACATAATGCTTCTCAACTTCTTCAAATCCATAACTGTTGATTTTATTGATGACATTCACAAAACTGTACCTTAAAATAGGACCTAACACTTCCTGTGACATATCATGGAATGATGGGTTTATTAGATAATAGATAACACAAATTAAGCAATTTATAAACTGCTGAATGTTCAGACAGCTGACATTAACTAACAGAAATATATTATTCATTGGTACTTTCTATAAACTCAAAAACTTTTGAAAAGTACTTATTTTAAAAATATTTCTTTTGGCTTGATCAATTATCTCTATCACATATATTTAGTCCCTACCAAATTATATTTAAAGTAAACTTTGATGTAAACTTTTGTATCTAGTAGTGCACGTTATAACATGTAAACATAAAAGCTTTAATAATGAAGAGTAGAGGAAAATATGCATAACAGACTGTATGAAAAAGTTAAGATGGCCTACATATTCCTTTAATGACCATATGAAATAGAAAAACAATCATCTTGTTTACTATCAATTCGTGTTCTGATTATCTCTTAATGAAAAAACAAAATTATTTAAAACAATTTTTTATAGAAGACAATATTTAAATTTCATTAACATTAATTTTAATGCTTCCATTTTGCTTCTGCTTGGTTGCTTTAACAACAATCAATAATAATCTCAAATTAGTCTGTATTCTGAGATTGCTCACTTCTAGATCTATTAGGTGGTTCTTTCCTGTCTTTAATGCTATTCTGTGAAACAATCATTCATTGTCCATTGCTGGTCTTGAACTGTATTATATTCCAATACAGAAATAATTTAGTTATCAAAGTGTACATATATTCCTTTTTTTTGGCTTTTTAAAACCTTGAAAGGATATATGTACAGATTTACAGTATATTTCTACAGAAAATATTTTGTAAGTCATCAGACTAAACTCTTATATAGATAATTACTGACAACAGATGCTTGTAATTTTCCATGCGATAGCATGTGCACTAAGATTTAATTGGCTCATCACCTGAGTGTATTGGAACTGTTGGCAAATAAAGGGCATTTTAAAAAGGGAGCTGAGCATTTTACTGAAATAATGAAAGTTTTTTTTTTAAGCAATTTTAATTAAAGAATGCAAAGGTACATTTGGTTAAACATTTTATAAAAATTCAAGCAAAATTAAAAACATAGCCAATTTCAACATTTCTACAAATTTAACCAGTATTATTTTGGTCAAATCCACCTTTAGCTGAATTAATGAGAACAAGGACAAAGGACATTGAAGTATTCTCCTCACCACAATGGAGGTTTTTCTCACTTTCCACACTGCATAGCCACTACATGGAAACTCCCAGAATGATGAGCAATTCAGTCATGCTCTACACTTTTCTTTTCAATGAAAAGTGATGTATCTTCTTGTTTTGCTTTTGACAAAATATGAACTAAATACAAGTCTATAATAACAAGAATCCAAGAGTAGCTCATACACAAGTCAACTATGTGTATGTTTTTTTATTTAAAGCCCACCATTCAGCTTATCTGTCTAAAGATATGATAACAAACAGTTTGTTTCTTTTTCACTAATGATACTGATGACCAGTCAGCTTTAAGAGAGGGAAAGTCCAAGACAGCTGTTTATAATCCAGTCCAATGACATATATATATATATATATAACTACTTCAGCTTCAAGACTTCTGACTTATTGCCTCCGCCCCAAACAGGTCAAACACTGATGGCAGATAAAACGGCATAAAACCTTTTGGCATATGAAAGTTTAATACAGGAATGATCCAGGATTAGTCCCTGCATCATGTCTCCTCAGCATCCCCCTTGGTTTCTTCATCTGTCACTTGTGACCTGTTTAGTTCCCAAAGTGTCAATTCATAACTGGCACACACCACATACTCCATTTCGAGTCCATGTGAACACTCCTCAGTTAAAGCCATATGACAGAGGTAAAACAGTGCATGACTGTGCTAGGAAAGAACAGTATCCAGTGACGAACATCCCTTTAATGTTAACTTTTCTAAATAATGTAATAAAAATGGATAACATTTTTCCTTCCGGCTGAAGTTGGACTTATTGGATTCTGGTTGTCAGAACTGGTACCACTTCTTATCTTTGTATTTTAACATCATCTAAAGGGAAAAAAATAAAACATGTTTTTAAAATGCCAGAACAACAATATTTGTAAGTGATTTCTATATTTTTCCAAAACATTATGTCACTCTGCAACATTCTGTAGTGCTATTATATTGCTTACTTCAACTTATTGAAAGCAGTAAGAACTATCCTATTTAGAGGAAAAAATATGATATCCATTAAGAACTAGCCTAGAAGTTCCTCAGATTTCTTAGAAATGTGACATAATTTGGTGACATAAGCTAATAACATAAAAGATAATTTTTATTTTGTACTACAAATTAAAAGTAATGCTTGAAGAACTGGGGAATTAAAGATTGAAAATGCTACTTCTATTGCCATCTCAAATTTACTGAGCATCTACTCTTGAGCTAGACACCACATGACACACTCTCTCTACTTGATTTCATTTGCTCGTCACAACAATTCTTGGGCTAGGCATTGTTTTTCTCCCCATTTAATAAAAGAAACTGAAGCTTCTAGAGGTTACTCAAGGTAATGTAGTGGTGAAACTGGAATCTGACCCCAGGCAGTCTAATTCAAGAACCTGTGACTGTAACTACCTCAATATACTGTCATCCTTAGACTCTGAAATATGACTCAAGAACAACTTTTGGTAGAAAGGAAAGCTACCAGTGTGAGATTAAGCTCTTGGTTAAATATTCAGAATATGTATATATTCTGAGATTGACTGAAGTGCTACATGCCGTAGAGATCATACAATCGGGTGGAGGGTTATGACAATTAAAATCCTGACCTAGACTGACCACCACTAGCCTGTATCTGAGGTGCCTGTGGGTATAGTACAAGTACTCATATAGGAACTCTGAATCTCTCTGAAGCCCTAGACAAGTATCTTCCAGGTCAAGTTACCACTTCATGCATTCTAGGTTTCCACATTTTTGAGCAAGGGAGAAATGACTTTTGATTGAAAAATTTAAAGAAGAGCTATGACGACAGATTGGGTGATCAAGTTAGAAAACAACCTTAAAATTGTTTTTTCAGACAAATTCAAAATGTCCTCAAGGGCTAGCCTAGGAACTAGTTGTGTGAAGTAATCTAGTATAAAGCATCAAGGAAAAGCAGGCCTGTGTGTCAAAATGAAAAACGTGTATTTCCCCTAAAGGTTTTTAAATTCAGCTTTTAAAGAGCATGATGTGGTATAAGGGGACCAGTCAGGGACCCGTACTTTACACCACGCGTTTCTGAGCTCTACCATGACTTCCTGGGTCCATCAAGATGAACTTCATTGCAAAATGCATCTCTGCTCATCTCTATGAACTGGTCCACAAAGTGGACTTAGTATTGTTTATATCTACCTGGAAGATTCAAAGAGGCAAATTATTTCTTTCTGTAGGACAAGGTGGCAGCAGACACTGAGGCATTAAGAAAAATTACATTGGTATTGCATTCCTAAATAGCTTTGCTTACCAAAAGCCTGAAGGTGAGCAGGTTCTTTCAAAATTTATAATCTTATAATAAGAAACCAAAGGCTACTGAAGATACATTCCTGTAATTGTTCCCTTTGGTGGCAAAAATCAGGAACTTGCAATTGTGCAATAAATATATGCAAATTCATGGGTGTAGAAATACAATAGCTATAAAAATAAAATAACATTCACACTTGCTTTACCTAGGGCTTTTTGTTCAAATATCTGCTTGAGAGTCTTACCTCATGAGCATGTTTGGAAAATGCATCTGCACTTGATAACATGGCCGCAGTTCTTTCTTCCAGATCACCAAGTTTCTGCCCTCTTTCATCTAGTGCCAGCCTAGCTCGTGCTAATTCACCGACAACTCCAGATGCTGCCCCTTTCACACCTTCAATGCCACCAGGGCCAGGAATATGCTGTGCAAGGCTCCTTGAAGCCTTTCCTGAGGATGATTCTCCAACTGAAAAAATTTGATAAACAAAAGACTAACTCAAAAAACAAACATTTTACTAATATAAAATCCTACTACATGATAGCATTAAAATACCATTTTTGGATTGAATGGTAATATAATTGAAATAAAATTATAAAGTGAAATATGCTTAATACATGCTTTCTTTTGTTATGATTGGTTTAATAATTTTAGATACTTTTTTAAACATGAAAAAACACAATGTACATTAAATATTCTATACTAGTTCATACAGCAAGACTTACACAAAAAGGGAGATAGTAAATATTTAATGAAACAAATAATGGGTATATTGATACCAACTTATATAATGACAAAAAATTGCTCTTGTGTGAGCAAAAAATGAAAGATATTTAGCTTCAAATAGACAGATTTAAATTTAAATATACAGATTTGATTATTTACTCCATACTTCCTTTTCTTAAAATATACTATGCTTAGACTCAGAAGTAAAGAGAAATGAAGAATTTATTCAGTAGTCTATTTTAGTCTCCAAAAATTGTAGGTATGCTATATTATTTTCTTTTTTTCCATTTATCTTGTCACTTACAAAATAGATGACATTTTTCCTTCAAAAGATCTTGGGATTGACTGTTTTCTTTCCCTTTGGTATCCAGATGCTTTTTACTTACCACTTAGATCACTGCAAAAAGTCTTAAATTCTTTAAAAGACAATCCCAGTTTTCCTGGTTCCTCAGCTTACATTTCTTTCCTTCCTTTTTCTTTAAGTGTAACTTGTATACCACAGCATTTGCTTCTTTAAAGTGAATACACTGGTGATTTTTACTTTTTTCACAAGGCTGTGAATCACCATCACCAATTCTTGAGCATCTCATCACTGCAAAAGCAGCTCCATGCCTGTTAGCAGTCACTTTCCATTCCCACTCTTTGCAGTTCTTGTTAATCACTAATCTACTCTCTGCCTCTATAAATTTGCCTATTCTGAGCATTTCATTTAAATGGATTCCTATAATAGGTGGCTTTTTGTAGCTGGCTTCTTTCACTGAGAGTAATGTCAAAGGTTATTGATGTTGTAGCATGCATCCTTTATTATGGCTGAATAACATATTTTGCGGATAAAGTATATTTTGCTTATTCATTCATCAGTTGATGGACATCTGGCTTGTTTCCACTTTTTGGCTATTGTGAATAAAGCTACTATGAACATTTATACACATTTTTGGATAAATGCATGTTTTCAATTTTCTTGGGTATATATGTAGGCACAGAATAGCTGGATGTGATAACTATATGTTTAATTTTTTGAGGAACCATCAATCAGTTTCTCAAAGAGGATGCACCATTTTACATTTTGACCAATAATGTATGGGGGCTCCAATATCTCCACATCCTTGCCAATATTTGTTATTGTGAATCTTTTTGATGATATTCATCCTAGTAAGTGTTGAAGTGGTATCACATTGTAGATTTGACTTGCATTTCCCTAATGACAAATCATGTTGAAAACCTTTCCAGGCACTTATCTGTCATTTGTATATTTTCTTTGGATAAATATCTATTGAGCTTGATATGGTTTGGCTATGTCCCCACCCAACTCTCATCTTGAATTGTAGCTCCCATAATCCCCATGTGTCATGGGAAAGACCCACTGGGAGGTAACTGAATCATGGGGACAGGTTTTCCCATGCTGTTCTCATGATATTGAGTAAATCTCACAAGATCAGGTAATGCTTTTATAAAAGGGCAGTTCCTCTGCACATGCTCTCTTGCCTGCTGCCATGTGAGATGTACCTTTGCTCCTCCTTGGCCTTCCGCCATGATTGTGAGGCCTCACCAGCCATGTGGGACTATAAGTTCATTAAATGTCTTTATCTTTATAAATTACCTAGTCTTGGGTATGTCTTCATTAGCAGCATGAGAATAGACTAATACACAACTCCACCTAAAAACTGGTCTATTTGTCTTCTCATTGTTGAGTTTTAAGAGTTCTTAATATATTCTGGACACTAGACCTAATCTGATACCAGATAATGTGATTTGCAAATATTTTATCCTATTCTTTGCATCATCTTTTCACTTTCTTGATAGTATATTTCAAGCACAAAGTTTTAAATTTTGATGAATGCCAATCAATCTTTTCTTTTTCCCCTTTGCTTGCTTGTGATGTAGGTGTCACATCTTAGAAACCACTGCGTAATCCAAGGTTACACAAATTTATACCTGTTTTCTTCTAAGAGTTTTACAGTTTTAGCTCTTATATTGAGATCTTTGAACAATTTTGAGTTATTTTTTGTGTGTAGTGTAAAGTTGGGGCCCAACATTTTTTTTTTTTTTTGCAGGTGAATATCAAGTTATTCCAACATCACTTGTTGAAAAGACCATTGTTGGCCATATATTTTCTTGGCATCCTTGTAAAAAAATCAGTTGACCATAAATGTATGAGCTTATTTCTGGACTCTATTTATCTTTATGTCAGTACCACACTGTCTTAATGACTATAGCTTTGTAATAAGTTTTGAAACTGGAATGTTTGAGTCCCTCCAGCTTTTTTGCTTTTTCAGTTGTGTGTGTGTGTGTGTATGTGTGTGTGTGTGTGTGTGTGTGTGTGTGTGTGGCAATTTTGAATTCTTTGCATTTTCATATGAATTTTAAAGACAGCTTGTTGCTTCCTAAAAAAAAAAAAAGTTGTGATTTTGACAGGGACTGTGTTAAATGTATAGATCAGTTTGTGGATACTGCCCTCTTAACAATGTTAAGTCTACTCCATGAACATGAGATGTTGGTCCACTGATTTAGGTCTTAAGTTTCTTAAAATGGTATTTTGAAGTTTTTATTGTATATGTTTTATACTTCTTTGGTTAAATTATTTCTTTTTATTGTATATGTTTTACACTTCTTTGGTTAAATTATTATCTTTTTGATACTACTATAAATAAAACTGTTTTCTTAATTTCATTTTTGAATTATTCATTGCTTGTGTATAGAAATGCAATTCATTTTCTATACTGATCTTGTATTCTGCAACCTTGCTGAAACTATTAGCTATAACTATTTTTGTGTGGATTCCTTAGGATTGTCTATATAAAGGATTACATGATCTACAAACAGAGGTAGTTTTACTTCTTCTATTCCAATTTGCATGCCTTTTACTTGCTTTTCTTGCCTAATTTCCCTGGCTAAATCCTCTATTCCTATGTAAAATAAAAGTGGTAAGAGCTCTTTGAATATGCATATAAAATTTAGAATTAGCTATACATTTTTGGAAGGATTGTGATTAGAAATGCATTAAGTGTGTATATGTATATGTACATACACACATCAGTTTTGAGAGAACAGGTATCTTTTATTGAGTCTTCCATTCCATGAACATTGTATACTCATTCATTTGTTTGAATCTTTTTTAACTTCTCTCAACAAAGTTTTCTAATTTTCTACTTTCTCCATGGAGATTCTGGCCATGTTAAGATTTATTTCTAGGTACCAAATTTAAAAAAAGTACTATGGGAGGTCCCACTTCCCCCATAGATGGCTACATTCTAATACCTGGAACCTTACATAGGAAACCTTACATAGGAAAAGGATCTTTGCAGATGTAACTAAGTTAGGGACTCAGACATAGAGTTCATCCTGCATTATCTAGGTGAGCCTAACCTAATCACATGGGTCCTTAAAAGCAAAGACTTTTTTTTTAAATTTTTTAATTCATTTTTATTTTTTGGTTTTTTTCCCAGCTGTGGGCAGAGAGAGATGTGGCTTCAGAAAAATAGAGATATGCAAGGTTGCTGGCTTTGAATACTAACAATGGGACTAGAAGCCAAGGAATGTAGGTGGCCTCTAGAAGCTAAAAAAGGGAAGAAAATGGATTCTCCCCTGAAACCTCCAACAAGAAACACAGCCCAGGGAACACTTGTAAGACCTGTGTTGATTTCTAACCAATGGAATTATAAGGTAATACACTGGGTTCATTTAAGCTAGTAATTTTGTGGTAATTTGTTACAGCAGCAACTGATACAAATAGTAATTTTAAACACTTCATTTTTTCTGATTAATACAAATTAAACATTATTTTTGTATATGATTACATCTAGTAAGTTTGGTAACCTCTGTTATTTCTAACAATTTACCTATAGATTCTTTTGGTTCTTCCAAATATGTCATCAAATCATTTACAAATGACTGTTTTGTTTTCTGTTTCCTATTATAGTACTCGTTTATTTTTTCTTCCCTTTCCACACCCTTTGGGGACTTGAAAAGAATGCTGAATGTATGTGGTAATAGTGGGGATTATGTGTCATTCCTAATTTCAAAGTAAATGTTTTGAGTATCATTTAATGTTCCTGCATTGAGTGATATTTGCAATTTACTTTCCAGGAATCTCTATCAGGAATGGATACTGAATTTTTTAAAACAATAAATCAACTTTGAATTCATGACACAAATCAAACTTAGTCTTGGTATATTGTATTTATTATATATTATTTGCTATATTAATATTTCATTTCAGACTTTCTCTCTATAAATGATATCTGCCTTTGTTTTTTTTCCTAATACTACTTTGGTTCTTGGTATCAAAGTTGTGTTAGCCTCACAAATTGAGTTGATGAGTGTACCTATTTTTTCCTGTCTTTTGAAAGAGTTTGTGAGGGAGTTGAATTATTTTTTTCCCTAAATATTTGGAAGAAATATTAAGAAAGCAAAATTTGTACCAGAAGTTTACTTGTAGAGAAGTTTAAAATGATGGCTTCCATGTCTGATAGTTATAGTACTATTAGTGTTTTTAAATTTATCTTATTGTCCATTTTCACTGTTATAATTGGTAAACAAATTCCTAGAAAAATTAAGTTATATATTACATTTTTATTTTTAACTTCAGTGTTATTCCTTGTTTTTTCGTTTCTAATAGCATTTACTTGTACATTTCTTTTTTTGTGCTTGGTTTCACTAGAGGTTATCATTTTTATTAGACTCTTAGAGAATTAACTGGCTTTTGTTACGCACTGAATAGTTGTGTGCCCCCCAACCCCCACCCATTCATTTGTTGAAATCTAATCCCTCCCTAATGTAATGTCAGAAGTGGGGCCTTTGTGAGGTAATAAGGGTATTGTCCTCATCAATGGGATTAGAGCCCCTAAAATAGGCCAGAGAGGTAGCTTGCTCTCTTTCCCTCATATGAGAATGCAGCCAGAAGGCTGTCTGTAAGCCAGGAATAGGGTCCCCAAACAACTCAATCCTGCTGGCACCTTGATCTCAAACTTAACAACCTCCAGAACTGTAAGAAATAAGTTTCTGCTGTTTATAAGCCACCCAGTTTATGGTATTTTGATATAGCAGCCTGAACTAAGATAGCTTTGTTAATTTTTCTATTGCATTTTACTATTTCATAAATATCTTCATCTTCTTTATTTGGTTTATTTTGCTGTTTTTCTAACTTTTTGAGATGAATGCTCAGCTCTCTCACTTTCATGCTTTTTTTTTTTTTTCCAAATACTAAGACGTATTTAAGATTACAATTTTCACTCTTAAGTACTACTTTACTGGCATACCAATGCTCATAAATTCTTTGATGGCTGATTCTTCATTTGTGATTATGCTTTTCCATTTTTTAAAATTTCAACCTTTGCATGTCCTTAGGTTTTATATGTGCCCCCTATAAACAATGTATATTTATTTCTATTTAATTCATTAATGTATTTTTAGAGATGGTCTTGCTCTATCACCCAGGCTGGGATGACAGTAGTGTGATCACGGCTCATTGTAGCCTCAAACTCCTGGGCTCAAGTGATCCTCTTGCCTCAGCTTCATGAGTAGGTGGGTCTAGAGGTGCATACCACCACTAAGTTTTTAAATTTTTTGTAGAGACAGGGTCTTGTTATGTTGCCTAGGCTGGTCTTGAACTCCTGGTCTCAAGCACTCTCCTGGCTAAGCTTTCCAAAGTTCTGGGATTACAGACATGAGCCTCAGCACCCGGCCTTCTTTTCTTTTCAAATTAAGTCTAACAATTTTTGTCTTTTAGCTGAAACATTTATTCTGCCTACATTTACTACCATTAATTATATTTAAGTTAAATCTACCATGCTTTATGTACTACCTGTTTTTCCCACCTGTTTTGTATTCTCTCTTTTTTTGCTTTGTCTTGGTAAGACTGTGATTTACCCGCTATTCATATGAAGTTATGTTCTATTTTTCTAAGTTTTACAGGTTATCCTATAAATTACATGTGTCCTTATCAATGCTAATGAATACTTTTTACAAGTTTCCCAAAAAATTCAAGAATCTCAGATCACCTTAAATTCATTTACTCTTTCTAAACTCCTTAATGTTATGACATACTATGGGCCATATTATTGTTTGTGTACGTGTATATACACATACTATACATCTTTGTTTTGCAGTTTCTAAAGATTATATTAATTATATTATCCATATATTACTTTCTTTCCAAATCACTGTTTCTGTGTCTCTGATATCCCATCCAAGATTATTTTCCTTCCATCTGATGTGTACCCTTCAGAATCCCCTTTAGTGTGATGGTAAGGTTTACTTATTTGTCTAAAAATGTCACATTCTTAAAGAATTTGTGTGTATAGAATTATGAATTAAATATAACTATCATTTTCTGTCAATATACAGAAGATCATCTTACCATCTTTGGCTGTTGAGAAGTCATGTATCAGTGTCTATTCGTTAAAAAATCTATAATTTTTCTCTAGCCAGATTAAAAATTTTCTCTGTCTCTGGTGTACTATATATTAATGAGATTAGCTAACTGAAAAATGTTAAAGTCATTGGAATTAGGCTTCTTAAATTTGTGGATCACTATCATCTATCAATTCTAAAAAGTTTTCTCACATTTATACACACACACACATTTATATACTACATATATATGTATGGGATTACATGCTTGTAATCCCAGCACTTTGGAATGTTTAGCTGGGAGGGCTGATTGAGGCCAGAAGTCTGAGACCAGCCTGGGCAACATAACAAGACCCTGTCTCTACAAAAAATTTAAAAACTTAGTGGTGGTATGCACCTCTAGACCCAGCTACTACTCATGAAGTTGAGGCAGGAGGATCGCTTGAGTCTAGGAATTTGAGGCTACAGTGAGCCATGATCACACTACTGTCATACCAGCCTGGGTGACAGAGCAAGACCCTGCCTTTAAAAATACATTAATTAATTAAATAGAAAGAAATGTACATTGTTTATAGGGGACACATATAGGTCTAAACATGTTAAATCTTCTCACAGCAACTTCTTTTTTTAATCTTCTCCTACATGTTTTGTGTTTGTTTCTTTGTGCTACATTTTGGATGATTTCTCCTAACCTATCTTTAAGTTACATAATTCTCTCTTCACTTTTGTCTAATTTGTAGTTAAGCCTATCCATTGGGTTAATTTGAGTTTTTGAATATTTCAGGTCTAGAATTTCATTCTGGGTTTTTTCGCATCTACCGCTATTGACTTTTACATTTCTCAGTTACCTGATACAATGTTGAGGCATGATATTTATCCTGTTGAACACAATAATTATTCATAATTATTTTATAGTCTGTGTCTGATAATTCCAATATTTGAAGTACCCATCTTTTTGCCTTTTCTGTTTCATTAATCATGCTGTTGATTCCTAGTGTTCCTGGTTATCTATGACTGGTTCCTGGTCATCTATGTTCCTGGTTATCTATGACTACATATTTGAAAAACTATTTGTAGAGATAGTTTGAGCACTTGGAATACAATATATTCTTTCTGAGATCTTTTTTTTTCATTTGCTTCTGCCAGGATCTACGGACTCTAGCCGTCTAGAAAAAAACTTTAATTAACACTGAAGACTTTACAGGTCACCCAGATATTTGAAGCCACTCCTCCCGTGTGTAGAGGGGAGGTGGGTAGTTTATTCCCAGTTCACCCATACTCTGAGTCTTTGCAAATAGCAAGAGTTATTTCAGGGTCCCCACTCTTGTCAGCGGGGGGAGCCCATCTTGCTAGCCCTAGCACAGCTTGGTACCTTAGCCTCATTAGCAAAGTACTGCAGAGTCAGAGCCCCAAGTTGCCAGACTCTCCACGCGGGGCTTCTATCTTTCCTCATGGATATTGTTCTTGAAAAATCCTTACTATAGTATTACTTCTTTGATGTTTTAAAGAAAGTTTAGGAATAGGTTTTCCGAGTTTTATATAAGTTCATACATTTTTCTCAGTGAGAATTTTATTTCAAATTATCAGTCCCCACTGACTTTAACAGTCTTCACTTTTTAAACTAAAAACTATAGATGAATCTTTTGGGTGGTTTTTAAAAAAAATTCACTGCACTGCTACTTACTGCTATTTAATGTTACAGTTTTTCTAATTAGTCCAATTAACATGAAACAACAATTCTAAATATTTTAGCAAAAAAGAAAAAAAATTCAAAGGATAGACAGTAGCTTCCATTTATAAGAAAGGTCAAGCATTCACTGATTTCATTAGTTCATTCAAAGACAAACTATTAACTTGTATCAACTATGTGGACGGTAGTAAATGAACCAGAAGGTTTATTTTATGATGAAGTTTAAATGAACTAGAATAGTCTTAGCGGTTTTGAAAGATAGATTAAATGTTCAAGTAAAACCTTTTTCAAAGTTAAGGTTATCAGTTAAAGAAAATCATAGCATTAACATCACATTTACTGAAAATAAAGTACTTTCTAAATTATTTACTTAAAGTTGTGAATACTACTTTTTAGCCATCTAAAAAGTTATTCCGATTTTGGTTCCTTGAGTAAAAGATTTCCCTGATTTGGGATAGAATAACAGAAAATAATTTTATGTATTTGTTAAAACCAGGAAATAGTAAGTATTGTGACAAACAGAAAAAATGTGAACATAATTTACAGGCATAAGAAAAATTTCCATGGCTTGTTTCTGTTTTATAGTTGTATTATCCAAATCAAATAAGTCAACTTACATAGTTCTTCTCTGTCAAGAGATTGTGCACCGCCTCCAAATAAGCCTTTAAAGAATCCCCTGTTTGGTGCTTCAGGTGTTTCTACAGGAGTGAAGAGTTCACCCAACATTTCCTTTAAAATCAAAACAAATCGTAACTGTTAAAATTTCAGGGAAACTAAACTATAATCAACAGAATTATCACTGTAAACTCTTTAAGCTTATAACATTACCTGTTGAGATTTACAATTAATGAGCACATGTCCTATGATCAGATATAGAACATACTGACTTATTCAAACAGTAAGTTTATAAAACTAAGACTTATTTGCTGCTTGCTCCTTTTACTAGATTACTTTCTTTATTTGCATTTTAGGCAGACAGTATTTTTGCTTAAGGCTGTCAGGAGATTCTAATCTTTAAGACGAAATTTTCATATAACTCATGAATTGATAAGATTAATAATTACATTAGAAAGACTTCTTTTTTTTTTTTTTTTTTTTGAGACTAAGTCTTGCTTTCTCACCCAGACTAGAGTGCAGTGGCATGAGCTTGGCTCACTTGCAGCTTCTGCCTCTGGGGTTCAAGTGATTCTTGTGCCTCAGCCACTGCGTAGCTGTGATAGTGTGGGATTACAGGCATATGCCACCATGCCTCGGTAATTACTGTATTTTGTAGGGACAGGTTTTGCCATGTTGGCCAGGCTCGTCTCGAACTCCTGGCCTCAAGTGATCCACCTACCTCAGCCTCCCAAAGTGCTAGAATTATAGGTGTGAGCCACCATGCCTGGCCAGAAAGAAGAAAACTTTTTAACAGCAAGTATAAAAGTCCAGTGTAATAATGATGATGCATAGTTTTGTAATTATAACCTTTAGCTGAGTCAGAAATTTGTAATTTAGATACCTACTTCTTTTCTCATAAACACATGCTAGGAAGAGAATTATGCCAACATATACCTGGAATTTCAGAAATATAGCAGAGAGATGGAAGTCTTCCTTGTACTTTTTCTAAAATTACTGTCAATATTTTTCAGAGTACAGAAATGGCAAAAGTCAGTCAAGAGAGAAGTAAGATTGCTGACATGTTACTGGTTTTGTTGATAACACATAAAGAGAAAAGATGAGTTTTTTTTTGTTTTTTTTTTTTTAAGAAAAGGATGGTAGCAATATTTATTTACTAGGCAACTTTGGGAGGGTATAGTAGTGAATCTAAAATACACTATGGCCCTGGGATTGCATTTCACTCATGAAAGAGAAATAATTATGATATAAGGGCAAGTAAACTATTGGCCCCAGGTAGGAGTTCTGCTATACTATGATATTATTATATCATTATAGTTGGAGTAAAAGTATTTTTCAGGGTTGTGTCCTTAGTGCTGGGCTAAGAAGGTTGGTAAAGGGTGTTCAGGTTTTCTTTTAGGCATATCCATATTAGTGTTATCCCACCATCTAGTTTACAAATGGGAGGAGATAATTATTAACACTACACAACAGTTTTATTTATAAGACTGAAGTGGACTGAAGCCCTTACATTTTTAGTTTCTTTCCTCTGGATTTTTATAAAGCGTAGTAAACCTGGAATAAAACACTTTCTGAATTCAATAAATTAAACTTGTTAAAACCCAACATAGAATATACTGATATCTATTATTATATTGAAATTTATGTTAAACTCAGAAGCAATTTAGGCATATTTTAAATCTTTTAAAAACTGTATTTCACAGATCCTAATTTAAACTATATATATTAAATTGTTATAAAATTTTTAAAATGGCAACACAGCTATCATTTGCGTGTCTCATGCGAAATCAAAATACTATAACATGTAAATAGTGACAGTTTAAAGGTATGCTTTTTAAAAATTTTTACCTTATTTTAGAATTATGGTTTGAATTTCTAATTATTTAGTGTTTAATGAGCTTACAATTTCACAAAGGTAAAGTAAGAAATATAAAAACACCATTTTATATTCATTATATTCTATGTAGCAGAATGAATATAAACTTTGAAACCAGATGGACCTGGATTTGATTCTCATTTTCTGACTTTTACTAGCAGAAGACTCTTAGTCAAATTAGTCTGTCAAAGGAATGGTCTCTTCAACTTTAAAAAGGGGAGATAATAATAACTGCCTCTCGGAACATTACTAGGATTAAAGATAATGAGCATATAAAGTGCCAGGAGTAGACATCAATAGTATATGTACAGAAATACAAAAATCTATCACATAGAGATGAATCCAATTAGAAAAATATGCAAGTCATTTATCCATAGGTTAATATTATGAACAGACATCTTTAAAGGAAGTTGACAATTCAAATGTTTCTTAGGGTCTAGATTATCTGCAGTCTTAATATTAAAGTTTTGGAGAAATACATAAAATAATATGTATGGGCATTTTTCACTTGTATTTAAATAAGGATTTGATTATAAGTAAATGTAGTATTTAGAATGATTAATGTTAATGACTAGTAAATGTTGGTGAAATCTAATAATTTGTAATTTCTGTGATCTTGCTAAATCTATTCATAGTAGACAGTATTTCTGAAACAAGACCTTGGACTGAAATCATCTAAAATATGAATATTCAGAAATAAATATATTTGTCTGATTTTCGACTCTTGCATATCGTTTGTCTTGCATGTGATCTAACAAGTTTGGTGGTAAAATTTAGGACTAATTTCATGAATGAGTCAATGTATGGGCTTTGGTTATTACTATAAAATCCTTTATAGTGTATCAAATAATCACTGATTTTAATCATTTTAAGAAAACTTTATATTGTAAGAGTATTGAATCTGAAAAAAATAAGTATCTTCAGGACAAGCACAGCAATAAACTACATACTGAATACACAGTATATATGAGAAGCTAAACAGTTCAACTATCATTAGTTGTATATAGCCATTACTTGGGGTTTTGTTTATAAATTATAATCCTGAGGTGCTTACCAAAGTTACTTAGTTGTTTTAAACTCATTTTGTCATAACGTATTTATTATCCCTTTGATATATTGCTGAATTCAATCTGTAAAAATTTTGTTCAGAAATTTTGCTTTATTTGTGAGAGGTATTAGTTTATATGTAGTTTTCTTTTCTTATAATGACTTGGTCTAATTTTGGTGTCAGGTTAATGCTTCCTTCATAGAACAAGCTGGGAAGCATTCCTGATTCAGTTTTTGAAAAGGTTTGTGAACTGGTGTTATTTCTTCCTGAAATGTTGACAGAGTTCATCACTGAAGCCATCTAGGCCTGGAATTTTCTTGGTCCAAGGTTCCTAAGCTCAATTTCAATTTCTTTAACAGATTCAGAACTATTTATCTATTTTTTCTTCAGTGAGCCTTGGTTATTTGTCTTTCATGAACTTTGTCCATTTTGTCTAAGTTTTCGAATATTTCTGGCACAGAGTTGTTCATAATATTCCCTTTTTATCCATATCTATAGAATATATATTAATGAGACTCCTCTTATTACTGATATTAATAATTCGTAACTTCTTTCTTCGTATGGCTTGAAATCAATTTTATTGGCTTTGGTTTCATTGATGCTTTTCTATTGTTTCCTTGCTTTCCACTTGGAAATTTATTTTTTTCTTGTGTTTGAGTTTAATTTGCTTTTCTCAGTTTCTTAAAGTGAAAGTTGACATCATTGCATTGAGACTTCCTTCTTTTCTAATATGTGTTTTAGTGCTATAAGTTTGTCATGTTCAAACACTATTATTTTTTTTCTGTTACTACACTTTCAAGTTTACAGCCTTTTCTTCTGTAACATTGAATCTGTCGTTAATGCCATTTAGCATATTTTTTACCTCAAACACTGTAGTTTCTCATCTTTAGAGGTTTGATCTTATTTTGGGATATTCCATGTTTCTAACTTTTTGAACATATGTAACTCAGTTATAATTGTTTTAACATTCTTCCATGTACTAATCCTGGTATGCATATCAGTTCTGGTTTGGTCTCTATTGATTATTATCCTCATGATGGGTCATGTTTTTCTGTCTCTTTGCATGCCTGGTAACTGACTGGATACCAGGCATTCCAATTTTTACCCCGTTGGGTGCCAAATATTTTTTATTTCCTTTAAGTTTTCTTGAATTTCTGACAGAAAACATTTGCATCCTTTTGAATCTTGCTTTTGCAATTTGTTAGGCATAGCTGGAGTAGTGGCTGATAATGACCATCCAAGGATATCAGGTCCTAATCTCTGGGACCAATAAATGCTACTTGGCAAAGAAAAGGAGTCTGTGCAGAAGTGATTAAGTATCTTGCTCTGGGGAAATTATTCTGGACTATCTAATGGGTTATAATCCAATTACAAGTGTCTTTTCAAGAGAGAGAGGCAGAGAAAATTTTGACACACAGAAGAGTAGGTAATGTGGCCATAAAGGCAGAGATTTCAGTGATGTGGCCCAATGTCAAAGAACACCAGCAGCTCCCACTAGAAGGGGCAATAAATAATTATCTTCTAGAGCCTCCAGAGGAAGCAAGACCCTGTTAGCACCTTGATTTTGCCTCAGTGAAACTGATTTTGGACTTCTGGATTCTACAAGTATGAGCAAGTAAGTTTCCACTGGTTTTGGCCACCAAGTTTGTGGCCTCAGGAAACTAATATCCACATGAATTATGGGTTTCTCCAATCTGGTTATTGGGAACACACACTGTTCTGGCATGGTTTCTACAAATCCTCTATTCCTTTCAAATGGTTCTTTTCCTGCTCAGAAAGCTTAGTCACATGTACACGGTGAATGGCACATAGTGTATATTCAGGGGTACTCTGTACATCTCCAGGATTCCTTCTCTTTGCAGCTCTTTTCTCTTGAATTTACCTGGTGCCCCCAGACTCTTGTTCCTGCCTCTTCAACTTGGCAAGTCTGCCAGGCTTTACCTCTGTACCTTTGCCCTGTGCCATGTCCTGAAAACTGTATTAAGGCATTAAAGCTGGGATACCTTCTTTGTTTCCTATCTGTCAGAGATTACTGTCCTTAATTGCCTGATGTCCAGTAATTTGAAAACCATCGTTTCATGAGTTCCGTCTGCCTTTTTTTAGGTTGTTTCAGGCGGGAAGGTAAATCTGGTCCCTATTATTCCATCTTGGCTGGAAACTTCCTAAATGTTTGTAGGCATCTTCTTTATTTTTTATTTTTGGCTAAAGTTAAATGAATGTACAATGTAAAAGGATACTCAGGGAACCAAGGTATATAGTATTTATCAAGTTCATAGTAGTCTTCAACAGATTTTTACCAAGGAATTATTTCTGGGTACTAAAAATACAGAGGTAAATAACATGTCAATATTGCCCAAAGAAAACATTTTATCACAAATTCCTTCAAGACAGTCTATTTTTTTTTTTTTGTTTATCTCTGTATCATAAAGGCACATAGCAGATAGTTTAAAATACAGTTTACTACTAAAAGACTACTTCATTTAAACATAAGTAAGAAAACTATGGCTGCTATTAACTTAAGAATAACTGAAGAAAACATTGACTAAAGGATAGAATAAATTGATCCCCCAAAAATGAAGTTTAGATTTTTGAGCAGTTGAATTAAGACCACATTTCAGATGGAAATGAATTAAGAAAATATTCACTTGTCCATATTATTTCTTAACATAACATTTTGCTAGTGAAAAGAAATGCTAAAAGGAGTATTTTAAGGTTTATCCTTCACTTCAGATTCTTAGGAATCTTTGAACAATAACTTTCATCCAAATGTAAATGGAAATTTAAATCTAAAATGTCAGATATGTAACTTTGTTTTACTCTCAAAGTTTACAATATTACTCAGGACTAAGTTTCCAGTACATTATAGTTTACTGAAATAACACAATGAGGACAACAACATTTGACATTTATTAAGCACTCTCTGTACCAGGGGCACTATGCTAAGCACTGTCTCCTTTAATCCATACCATATCCTCTGAGATACTATTTCCATGCTAATTTTACAGATGATGCTAAGAGACATTAAGTAACTTGTCTATGACCACATAATTACATAGTTAACAGGACGGACTTGAATTTAGCCTTTTTGACTCTAAAGCTCATGCTCTAAAAACAAGCCACAAATTCAAATTTGTAAATGTGTAAAACAGGGCTAATTAATTGAAAAAACTTTCATTATAAAGTTCCTCTATATAGTGGTTTCCTCTAAATATCAAGTATCAATCAATATTTTAGCTCAAGATTTCCAGAGCACTTTTACTTTGGAAGGTAAAGCTAAACTGATCATTTCGAATACACACAGAAGCACATACAACACTCAAATACTTAAAAAAAGGGCACAGTTCCATAAGTAAAGAATTTGCATATAGTCTCTCAAAAAAGATCAACCAAAATATTCAGAGGAAAACTATCAAATAATATTTTTTCTTCTATGTGTAAATATCCTTGTGAATAAACAGAATAGGAGATGGGATTACAAAATTTACCCTAAAATAGACTCATTTATTTTCACGTTAACACACTTCTTTAAAAAGGACTGTGTGTGTTTGTGTGTGTGTGTGTGTGTATGTAATAGATATTTATTCTACGTGGAGAGTAGGTATAAAATGCAGGTAACAGTTTATATTTCTCTGCCATCACTGGAAAGACAGATACAGATTAGTAAGACGAAACTGCTCTTACAGTAGATGTCTGAAGATGATACAGTTCATCATGGAAGTCGCAAAGCATGTGCTCTGAAAGTCTAATTCAATGGTTCGGATTTTCCCATGTAGGCTCACTTGTATACTTCCATGAAAGTAAGGAACAGATAGTATAAGAGCCCTCAGATAATACTTTACCTCTGAAGAAATCATAGTAATATTTCTATTAATTACCTGAAGATTTTCACAGGTCTCTTGACTATAAGTAAGTCTCTGGATTTCTGTAGGTGAAACAAGGTATAATGCTTGTCCATTGTTGGTAAAGCAGAACGTTCTGGCTATCCGCATATTGGTAAGGGGCAAGTAATACACATCCAATAGAGGTCTTAAACTTGGCAAACTTGAGAAAAAAATTAAAAACTTGTTAATTATAAGGTAGGTTTTAGTCTTGAACATACTATCATTGTTAAAAATGGCAGAGACCTTACAAATCTTATGATTTAGTTTGTATACTTGAGTGGGAGATAAAAAAATGGTTTATACTCCTCATATACTTGTTCACTATTAACTGAATCAAAATAAATTCTCAGAGTCTAAGGCTATAACAAAAAAAAAAAAAACATTTCTTTTAAACAATTCTGTAGTATAACCTGGGGGAGGAAATGCTATAACTGTTTTAAAAAAAATCTAACTCTTACCTAAAAGTCATTATATGTCCATTGGCACAGAAACAGGCAAGGCAGATACTGTTACTCAATGCTACAATATCTCCACGAAGCACAAATGAGGTCTCTGTAATATTTTGCTTATAAGCACAGTTCTGGGTTGGCAGTGAGATTACTTTTGCTTGCTTTTCAGAACATATCACTGCATACTGGTTTTCACTAATTTCCTGAGAAGAGGAGGGGGATACTGATACAGGCCGCCGTTTTTTCAGTTTCTCCTTTTCATCTTTTTCTTCCGGAACATTGTGTTCTTTCCAGGGTTCATATGCAGGTGGTATTAAGCAGCCTGTGGTATCCAGAAATGCCATTCTCAAGATTGCACCTTTTAACCTCAATATAGTACCTAAAATATAGAAGTCTAGTAAATAACTTAAATATCTTATAAACATGTTTATTCTAAGTTTGACAGATAGCAGATACTCAAAAATATGTTGAATGCATATTGAATTGAACACTGGCTCATTGACAGGATTCAGATTTTAAGCATGATACTGATGAGTCTGGAAAAAGATATCAACTTACATGCTCCAAATAGATAAATGCCACTAATCATCACTCACAATTTAATTACATATAATAAATATTGCAAACATGTATCTGGTCTTTAAATGAATAAACAAATGACATGCCAGAGTATCTGGAACTGTTTTCTCTTACACCCAGCAAGTGCACTACCAGTGAGCAGGAGAGCAGGTGGACAGCGCCTGGAGCAGTCAGTATGGGGCCACGTGTGGCTGCAGAGCACTGGGAATGCGCCTTGTCCAAAGTGTGGTGAACAACTGCAGTGTGTGGCGAGAGTAAAGCACATGCCACATCTGAAGATTTTAGTACTCCAAAAAGCTAAATGTAAAACACCTTAGTAGTTTTTAATAATTACATGCTAAAATGACAGTATTTAGGATACAGTGGGCTAAATGTTATTAAAATTAATTTCACCTTTTAAAAAAATTTTTTAATGTGACTGCTAGAATATTTAAAATTATGTATGTGGCTTTGCATTGCATTTCTAATAAACAGTACTGATCTAGATGGCCAATGAGAAAAAAAATCCACATATTTGTAATCATTACCTCTAAAATCATAATTCCTTTTAAATGATTTACAACAAATGTCAGATATACTTAAGGCATTATTTCGGTCAGCTTATCGTCTTAATCTAGAGGCTACATTTTTTAACTTGCTTCAATTAATGATACCCTTTCCCCTATATCCTTGATAATGTATAAATATGCTTTAATGCTCACTTCTCAGTAAACTTACAACATTAATAGAATGGAAGGGATGGTAGACAACTGAGTTAGCATTCAGTTCTTAAAGACTTTTCATGTTTTGTTTTAAATTTATATAAGGTTTTATAGCTTGCAGTATTTTGTCCGTATATTATTTTCTTTTATTTGTAAGAAAACAAATTCCTGATGTTCTCTCAAAACTTTTCTTAAAAGAAACAAATATTCTTTCCTTTCCACTTTGCATTTATGTTTTATCTGCAGTAAGGCTGCAGGATAAAATAGAGCACATACCTCAATTTGAATTTCAAATAAACAATGAATACTTTTTAGTATAAGTATGTCCCAAATGCTACATATCTGTCCAAGCCTAAATGGGACACACTTACATTAAAGTATTTGTTATATAAATTAAAATTTGACTGAATATCCTATATTTTTATTTGCTAAATCTAGTAACCCTACTCTACATCCAGGTTCAGTGAGCAGATAATTTAACTATTTTAAGAAGCTTGGTAGAAAACTCAGAAACATATGACAGTCTTACTCTTATAGTTTTAATTACTATTTACCTTAAAACATATTATAAAGCTAACTTTTCTTTCAAGGTCTCTTATTTTTTATTCTGGTGCACCCAAAGAGTCCTTCTGCCTTTAAAGCTTTGATGAGGTCAGCTGAATTATCCATGCTAATTTGGGAACTGTTTATAGCACATACATTGTTCTAGCATGTGGATTTAAAAAAAAATTGCCCTAAAATAACTTTTAAATGTTTGCTTTTCCTGTAGTTGATGGGACTTCAGCATGTTTCCCAGTAGAGTAGTGGTTAACTGTTGAATTTTCCTCTTGAAGAAAAGAAAAAATAACAGCAGATAAAGTAGACCACTTTAGGTTCTTAACTACAGAAACCCATCAGCTTGAAAACCTCTCTCTTCTCACAGTGCCAAAAGAGATGATATAAATGTCACTGACATATTTTTAAATAAGCATCTTTTTAAAAACAAACCTCAAAGATTCCATCATTGAGAGGAAACTAAGTTTCTTTCTTACATATGAAAGTTATTTTTGTACTCACTTTCCAGCTAATTCAATTTACTGCAAGTTGGAAAGTATATTACTTTTTTTTCTGTAGTTAACAGTAAATTATCTATATTTATTCCTGCTCACTCATTTTCATTTATTGAAAACATTTTTTTCTTATTACAGATTGGTATATGTTTGCCATAGAAAATTTAAAAACTCCAAATCAGTAAAAAAAATGAAAATAAAAATGACTCCAAATCCTACTTACCAATGACAACTCCTGTTAACATTTGATTTTCAACTTTCCAGTTTATTTTATTCCAATACACATATTTGTTGTTTACTAATAAAAACTGAGATTGCTAAGAATATCACTATGTAACCTGTTTTCTTTAATTTAACAAACTGATATGCAGTATATCCTCAAGCATTTATACAGCAAAATGAATAAATCAAACTATTTAATGTAATGATGGCTCAGAAATATTATTATAATTGCAGTTTAACTTCTAAGTTCCAAAAACTGTAAAAGTCAGTACACTAACAAGAGAGATTTACAAGCAAAATCATGGTTATTTCTATCTGGATGAGCATAAATAAGTAGTAACAGAAATAAGAATTCTCAGGTATCTCCTGACCTAACAGACTCCACAAACATTCGACAAAATCCAAACTCATTTTCAATATACAAAGTCTATTACTATTGTTTAAAATTTGCACTCAAGTCACCTTTTCCTAACACTTCAAAGTAGAAAAATAATCTCAGGTTTCACTCTTGGAGATTAAAAATAACCATGTGTAGAATATTTAAAAATGTATTTTTGTATTTTTCTCTTAATGTACACCATTCTTTTGCTTGTGGTATTTGCTTGAGGTATTATGAATGCACTACTGTAATCTTCTTTAAAAAAATATTTTCTTACATAGTAATTATTTTACACATGTTCTAGAGTTTAAAAAAATGGCAAAACTTGAATGGCTGTATAAACAAACAACATTCTGAAATCTTGTTCTATGTATTCTTTCATTAAAACATAAGGCTGTTGCTGTCCCCATTTACATTTTAGAATTCTTAGATCAGTTCAAGAATGAAAAACAAAGGCTTCCATCATAGTAAATCAAACCTGTAATATAACTTTATGTGCAGCAGCAAAGCATACATACCACTTGGAGACACTATTACGGGCTGAAGAAGTCTTTGTTCTCCCCCTGGGGGAAGGTTCAGTGCAATGACAAGCACTGTTCCTAGCGTTGTTCCAACCCACAGACAAGGGGAAGGGGACGAGTCTGTCTTTCGAGTAAATGTTTCACAGAAATGAAGAGCAGAGATTGCTTCTCGGGATTCTTTGTCAATGCTTGTTACACTTGAACTCCGCGATCTGCTGAAGGAGTTATCCTTTACATCTGAAATGGTTAAAAATGTTGTGAGATTGCTCAAGTTATAAAGTAAGTTATTTGTGGGGTTTTTTGGTATAAATTTGGCCAAGCAGTTGATCTGCAAGAAGACAACATCTATAGAATATTTAATTTTAACTTCATTTTAGTTCATCCTTGAACAACATGGGTTTGAACTGCACAAGTCCACTTATACATGGATTTTCCTTTACCTCTGCCACCCCGAGACAGCAAGACCAACCCCTCTCTCCTCTTTCTCTTTCTCTTCAGTCTATTCAATGGAAAAACCACCACTTCCACTTAAGGAATAGTAAATACATTTTCTCTTCCTTATGATTTTCTTAATAACATTCTTTTCTCTAGCTTACTTTATTATATGAATTCAGTATATAACACTTCTAACATACAAAATATGGCTTTACTGTTTATGTTACTGGGAAGGCTTCCGGTCAACAATAGGCTTTTAGAAGTTAAGTTTTTGGGGACTCAAAAGTTATATGCAGATTTTTGACTTGATCAGAGTGAGAAGTTGGTTCACTTAACACCTGCATTGTTTAAGGGTCAAATGTAACTGCAAACAAAAGCAATTTACTTTGATGCTAATAAATTTTCCCCTTTTCTTAAATATATAAACAAATTCACATTCCTCAGAACTGGACTGGGTGCATGTCGATGAATAACTGAATGTGCAGTCCTTGGGATCCCGGCTGCTCAGCCCTCAGCACCTTCCTTCTCATGGTACTGTGTCTTTCTTTGGTAATATAATCCATAACTGGCAGAGCTTGCCAAGTGTGGATCTTTTCCATTTTCTACCTTAAAATGCATTTAGAAGTACTCTGATTCTACCCTCTAATTTACTGTATGATGGATCATTTATTTTTCAGACCAGCCCATATAAAAACCTTTAATCAACAAAAGTTTAGCTTTTTTCTCATTTTTCTTCAATGTCATTTTAATCGTAATCCGCGTTCACCTAAGGCATTTTCACCAAAACGTATAACTGTCATCTGACTCATACTTGATACCAGGCAACCTGCTTTACCCAGCTCTGTCTGTAATGACAGGGACATTTAAAAAATTATACTAATAAAACTTCTCCCATCTTTAGCTACCTTCCCTGTTGCTAATCCCAAGCTTGTCTCAAGCCCTAGCCTTTTTGTTTCTCTTGGAACATCACTTCCAAACACTTCTTGGACTTTTTTCCTGTTATGTCTCACTATGCAAAACCAAAACACATAATTTCCCCCAAACCAGTAAATTCTTCGAATGGCACTATTTATATTAATGACACTCCTGTTCTCAATGGGAGAAACACCTAAGATAAGCCACAGTTTGGGTTCCTCCCTTTCATTTGACCTATGCATCTGATGGGATGCCAAGCCCTAAGGTACTTTATTGCACATTTTTGTTTCCTTCTTTCCACTGGTAATCTACTTCCATTACCCTAAGTTCAGGTTCTCATCGCCATTTACTTAGACAATTCCCAACTGATCTCCTCACCCACAGCATCTCACTACTAACAAAACCCAATTAAATTTTATAAGGCATATCTATAATTCTATGACCTCAATCTAAAAAATCCTTAGTAGCTCCTCTTTATTTAATCATGCTTATAATCTTACTCAAGTTTTTAAGACTCTTCACAAAATATCTTTAACCTATCCTCCTGGCCCTATCTCCCTGTGCTACTCTGTTTCAGTTCATTGTGGGAAATAAACAGAGCCACTCAATTTTCCCCAAACATAACCTCTACTTACCTACTTGTAGGCTTTTGCTTGTGGTATTCTGATTGGTGCCCTTGCATCAGCCTTTTCTCCTACCTATCAAGATTCTGCTTATTTTCCATCTCAGTTCCTGTCATCTTCCTCAAGTTTCTCCTGATTCCTACAACCTACATAGTTTCTCTCCCTCTTGAATACCTATAGCCATGTATCTCTCCCATGAAACTTACAGTACATTTGTTCTGTAGTTACTTCTGACTTTTCTCATGCCTCACTCTAAAGTGACTGCAAGTATGTTGAAAGCAAAGAATGTGTTGTTTTGATACCCTGTGGAATTTAGCACCGTGCCTTGCATGTGAAAGGAATTCAGTGAACACTTGACGAAGGCAGATTTATAGTTGAGAATATCTAAACCAATGCTTCTGCTGTACCATTAGGATTTATTAAAATTCCCAGTAGCTTCTACTACTTACATCTAATAACTCCTTAAATCACATGCTTTCAATGCTCTTGTGAAAGAAAGGACTCTCCAAAATGTGAAAAATATAAAACATGTTAAAGTCTTCTAAGTTGTACTTTCTTTATTAAATAAAAAAGGTATAGCCAAATCCTAGTTATACTCTACAAAAAGTTTTTGCCATCAAATTTAGATTCATAGATTTAAAATATTTCCCAGTAACTATATGCAACGTAATTTTGATTATAGGTAGCCTCTGAAAACAGTAATATTAGTTATGATAATACTATGGATCTTTTTTTTTTAACTGCAGTTTCTAAAAACATTTTTCTTTTGCTTGAGATTGCATTTCCATAATTTACAAATTATGATATGGTAGAAAAGAACTACTTCTTATAAATCAAACAACTTCCCATAATCAACGCCTCAATACAGAAAGTTTATAATATAATTTTGATTACAAATATTTATTTTTTCTTTATAGTTTTCAAAGTTATTTTAGTAAAATACATTTTTAAAATTACAATAAGTACATTTAATTTGTTACTTGTAAAGCATACATATACAAGGCAAATGAACATTTTCAGTTGTGACGTACTGATAGTAAGAGAAAACAATGATATGAGAAAAGTTGATAAAACAGATTTCTTTGTAAATTAACCTGTGGAAAAACTCTTAATGATAACTATTAAAATTACAACGGGTGATTCACAACAACCTATACTTTAAATGTTAACTCATAGGTCAAATGAGCAATGTTTGAATTTAATAGACTAACTATATAAAATTCACAACCTAAAACTGTATTTTTATTACATGACTTATCTATAAAAATTAGATTACCAAAGCCACTTCTAAAGCTAGATCAAAATGGAAAAATTGACTGAATAAGAGTCAAATGTAAAACTGAGATAGGTTACTTATTTTATTATCTGCCTCAACTTTTGAAAAAAAAAAAGAATTTTCAGCAATTCATGAATTACAACTTCCATTTACTCCTTTTAAATTAGGTATTATGGGTCTCTGTGAGCTCATTTATACAAGTTTGGCAAACTAAATAAACGGAATAAAAGTTTAATTTTAGTAGCTCTAGTAATAAGAGCAGGCCTACCATGTGCCAGGCACTAATACTTTACATTTATCATTTTATTGAGTCTACATAACCACCTTACAAAGTATTATCATCACAATTTAACAAATGATTAAATAGAGGCTCAGAGAGGTTAAATGACTTGCCCAGAATGACCAAGCTAGCATATGGTAGTGTCAGAATTTGTGTCTACGTTCAAGTCTAAAACTTTGTTTTCTGTGATATGATAGCCCATAACCACTATCATACAGCTGAAATGTTATGGTTATTATTAAGAATTAAAGTTCTAGTTTTTAGATGTCAGAAAAGTGCCTGAATATGTGATCTTATTGGCTGATCTATACTCAAACAAAATTTGTCATTAATGCCTCCATCCAGCTCTACATGATACAATCATGCCATAAAATCACTGTTTTTATGCTACTCTCTACATACTTAAAACATGCTACTTGTATGTATCACTTTCTCCTCCCTGCACAAAGCCTTATTCAACAAACTTTTATATTCCCAAATCAAAACATAATGCCAAGAGATGAAACTGCTCAAGGTTAAAATCTTAACTGAGGTAAGATAATGATTTGGAAATGCTAAAATTAGTAGGTTTAAATGGACCAACACCTAAGTTGACATGATACATAAGAAACATAGTCAAGGAATCTGGAGAATAAATAGTGGTGAGGGGTGAGGGCTAATGCAAGGGAGAAAACCTAGTTACCTCTAAGATAGAGGTGGGTGAAATCATCCTTAAGCAGTCATACTTATTTAGGTAAAGGCAACAGAAATAAAAAATGAGTTTAAAAAGATACCATGTTTTACAGGTATTATAGGAAATACTACTTTTTCTTTGTTGAAATGTCATTTGTCCCTATATACTATCAAGGAGCTGTTTCTGGGTTGGATATAAAGCAAAATAAATATGTGAATATATTCATCCTGCTTTCATAATAAATGAATTACACAGAAAGTACTATGAAAGAAATATTTCCCAATTTATTACAATCAAAAAGTTAGTAATGATTCTTGCTATGATTCTCTATAATATAGAAAAAATCATCTATTTTTAAATATTAAATATTTCATTAGTATAAAAATAATTTCATAAATTATAGAGTTCAAAATAGGTTTTCAGGTGGTTAAATGGGATATAACCATTTTTAATAAAAATCTAAAATTGCACAAATTTATTCTTATGCTAAATTCTGTTTAGACATAGAGTATGAGAGGGTTAAGAAAATATATTCTTTTGATTTGCTTGAATTTATATTACAATTCTCTTTTTAAATTTACAGACAGCATTCTAAAGGCTAAAGAATGTTTAAACCTTAAGCATCTTAGTCATTTTAAACTTGCTTTCCAATGACTATCTTACAGTTAATTATAAGTCTTCAGATTTCCTTGTCTTCCCATTATAGGGAGTTAAATTATTTTGAATATTTATTTATTTATTTATTTTACTTACCTAAATCAGGCTTTAGGTCAGTAGGTAAGCTTAACTTCCTTGACATCTTTGCTGAAAAATAAAAGACATTTTTAAAATTCTGAAGAATATTTGATTCATACTAATGTCAACTGATTCAAGACAGAAGTGAATACTTTTATTACTAAATCTAGATGCTGAGATAATGAAAAAATGAGTAATATTAGGAATGGAAAGTAAATCTTATTTTCAACTTTTTATTTTCTAATTTTTTGAGACAAGGTCTCACTCTGTTGCCCAGGCTGAGTGCAGCAGTGTGATCACAACTAACTGCAGCCTCAATTATTTGGGCTCAAGCGATCCTCCCACCTCAGTCTCCCAAGCAGCTGGAACTACAGGTATGTAACCACTGTGCCTGGCTATTTTAGATTTTTTTGTAGAGATGGGGTCTCACTATGTTACTCAGGCTGATTTCAAACTCCTGCCATGGCTTCCCAAAGTGCTGGGATTACAGGCGTGAAACCACCATGCCTGGTCAACTTTTTAAAAGTTTGTACTTACTTGATGCATTAACTTTTTGTACTTAAAATTTTTACTTTAAGAAAGACTTTTAAATTTTAACTTTTAATTATTTCTTAGGCTCACAGGAAAGGGTTAGGCTTTTCTGAGTGAGACAAAGTAACTTCTCAGAAGAAAGGTGTTGCAGATAAGGAGAATAGAGGCATAAGACTAAGTTTGGGTAAGTGATATACAATCTTTCCAGCTCATCCTCTTCATAGCTACTGGGTTCATTCCTTTTTTTTTTTTCAATTGAGGCGAAGTGTTACTCTGTTGCCCAGGCTGAAGTGCAATGGAATGATAGCTCACTGCCACCTCCACTTCCCAGGTTCAAGCGATTCTCCCGCCTCAGCCTTCCAACTAGTGGGGATTACAGGTGCAAACCACCACACCCAGCTAATTTTTGTATTTTTAGTAGAGACAGGGTTTCACCATGTTGGCCAGGCTGGCCTCGAACTCCAAACTGAAGTGATCCACCTGCCTTGGCCTTCCAAAGTGCTGGGATTACAGGCGTGAGCCACTGTGTCTGGCTGGGTTCATTACTTTTTAAGTTAATGTCTAGCTTATAGGCCAAACCTATATCTAATCAAATTTAAGTATTTGATTACTTTATACAATATCTGATTCAACCACTCCTTGATGAAAGTTAACTCTTCTATGTATGTTTTAGTGAAAAGCAAAAACTAAGTAAGATCATGTAAAATCTAAAACTATGGTATTTACATAAGATGCAAACCACAGGTATTGTTCTGTAGTATTGGAAAAAGAGTGAATGTATAAACTTACTGGAATCCACTTTCCATCCTCAAAATCAGTTACTGTCTTAATCTAGAAAGTGATTTAAAGTTAGGGGTTGTTCAACTACAGCTATTACGTTAGTGGTAGTACATGCGTAAAAGAAAAGTGCTTCCTGTGTGAAACTGTCAGAAAGCATTCGTTTGTTAATACAGGAATACATATATTAGGTTAAATTTTGGACTGTTAGGAGATATTTAAAGCACAGACCCTGCTAGTCCATAAGGGCGCCATGTAAACAAAGAGAAATCCAGTCATAGTACATGACTTCCACATCTAAAAAAATGACAAATCCAGTGTTAGGAAAGAGGCATTAGGCAAACTGGGAAGGGATGGGGGTTGGAAGGGACATCAAGTTTTCACTTCTCAGCTTCATTAACTTAATTAGTGTCCTTTAACAAACAACAATGGGTCACATTTATAAAAGTCAGCCCATTTTCACCAATGTAAAAAATTTCAGTTAAAAGAGAAAATGCAATACAAAAAATAAAATGGCCAAATAAAATCTGTAGTTAGTTGATGTCACATACAAGGTTGCTCTTGTGCTTGAAACCCAATACCCTCAAAATTAGAAAATATTATATCCCTAAAACAGTCCTCCAAAAGGCAATATTTAACAGAGATTTTAATAAATCCAGAAAAAAAAATCCAAAGATCTTCAACAAATATCATAGGTATCATATACCTAGACTGATAAGTAATATCTATACAATGTGCATGTAAACAGATGTAGAAAATCAATTTGGCACAGTCTAAAGATAACTCTTTTAGAATCATATTATACGGATACAGTCTCTTTAGATATCATTACTCTTATTTGATCAAATTATTTTAAATCCCTTGCTTCTCAAACTAGAATACGCACACTAGTCACATGGAGATCTTGTTAAAATGCACACTCTGATGCTATACTCTGGGACTAGGGCTTAAGAGACGTTTCCAAGGAGCCCCAGGAGCTGCTGATGCTGCTGGTCTGTGGACCACACTTTTGAGTAACAAGGTCCTTAGACACTAAGGAACTTTATGGTAGTAACCAAGACAAATCCATGAATCCCAGTATGTATATATAATTAAGCCCATCGAAAACATTGTGAACAAGTCTCAACAACTAGCTTGTAAAATGTGGAAGAGTAAAGTGTAGTGGTTAGGACTGGGTTTGGAATCGGCTCAAACCTAGGTTCACATTCACTTCAACTACTTCATGTGTAACCTTAGGCTAATCACTTTGCCTCTCTAAACTTCAAGTTTCCTCATTTGTAATATGAGGATAGACAGTTGTGAGGATTATATAAGATGACGTAAGTACTGAGCATAATACCTGGCACATAGTATGATTTAATAAATGTTATTATTTATTGTTAATAAGGTAAATAATCTAATGTCCCTTCATTCTAATTATATGGCAAAATTTTAAGTAACTAAAATAAAACCATAAAAAAACTTTAGGACAAAAGCATAGAATGCAATGTACCACTATAATAAGCTCAACCTTTTAAGTTCATTTCAAAAACTAACTCATAATGGCTAAACAAAGAAGAGAAATAACTTGAGTGATTTATAAGATATAAGTAACAAATTCATCTCTAAATAAAATGTTAAATACATATTTTAATCAATTTGAAATATTTAACATATTTATGCTTTCATTCAGTATCTATACATACCTTGCTGTCAAAAAATATACCAGCACAAAATTTCCTTCCGAATTTTGCAGGTGTATGCTTTTGATCCTCCTTAGGATTTCTACTATAAATCACTTTATATAACATCAAATCTTAAAATTTTAAGTTAACCTCTCCTATAGAATAAAAGTTTTTTTCTACTATTTTTATTATGTAAAAAATACTAAGTATAACCAGCTTTCCAAATAATCCTCAGTCTAATTTCAACATTTTATTGAGAGGTTAAAATCACACACAAAATGGCTGGGAAGACTTTTTGCATGGCATATAAATTTTAATTAGTCAATTTATTATTTTCTCCTGAAACATTCTGCAATTGGATTTCCACAACCTGGACACCAACTTTTTGTTCAAATGACAGATACTTAAGCCAGATTTCTATTATACTTAGATATAATTTTAAGCAATCTCCTTGAATTCAGAACTTGAAATGACAATATTAATGATTAACTTTTGTTATTTTGTGTTAATTCTAGCTATCAAGAAATATTTAAAAATACAGCGCTAAGAGCTTCCATGAGTAGAGAAAAAGTTGTGTTACATGTGGAGGCGTGAATATTCATTTATTTAGTATCTACTGGGCAATATTCCCATCATGTGCCAGAGGGCAGGAATATACTTCCGGCCTCCCAACAGCTCACATTAGATGAAACAACTCCAATGAAATGCAGTACATAATACTCACAGAGCTGAGCACAAGGCATCAACTGGAGTACAAGGGATTTATACCTATCTCAGTCTGTAACACCTAAGACTGTAGGACGTGGAGGCAAATCCAGCAAGAGAATTTGTACATTTTTACAAAACAAGATGTTCCCCAAACATTTCTTTTTTGGTTAAGAGTATATTTTCTTTTGATGCAAAACTTACATCCAAAGCACAAATTTTAAAGGTATATTCACCGAGTTTTGACAATATATACATCTCTGTAACTCAAACTCGTTACAACAAGCAAGATAAAGAACATCACCATTCACCCCAAAAAGGACATGCATGCTTCTTTCTCATTAATCCCTGTCCAATTTCCAGGAATAATCACTGCTCTGATGCTTAAGCACAGAACAGTTTTGCGTGTTCTATAACATCATACTGATGAAATCACAGTATCAACTCTTGTGTGAGGTGTTTTACATGCAGGATAATGTTTTTTAGCTTCTTCCTGAAAGTATTTTAAAGCTTGTATTTTTTTTCAATGCACAGAATTAATGTAAATACATATCCTCTTAACAGATTTAGAGGCCCATAGTGAATTATATTATCTTACTGCATCTTATACTACATGTATTTTTATCTTTGAGTTATTCTAAATTATGCGTTTTTATAGCATATTTGGAAAATTAAGAATATACAGAAAAAAAGGTCACTATTAATGCCCATATGCAACATTTTTGCATATTTCCTGCCAGTCACTTTTAAAAATCCACTTTACATAGGTAAGATCAACTACATAAAGAAATCTGTATCCTGCTGTTTTTCACTATTAAAATAAGCATTATTTTTACATGTCATTGGCTGTCAGTATATTTTAATGGCTGCATATTTATACAAACACTTATAAATCAGGCATTTTCCAGTTTTTCAGTACACACAGAAATAAAAATGTTTTACATAAATATTTGCATACATTTTAGATTATTTCCTTAGAATAGAGTTTTATAAGGGAAAGAATGCCAGTACTACTCCCCCTAAACCCCAGGAGCTCTAAAGCATGCCTTTAGTATTTTTTCAAAGGTGTATTATAATACTACAAAAATTTCGGTTTAGATGAAAACAAAGAGAAATATGTATAACTTTGGTAAAATGTCAAAGTTTTGCTCACAACTACATCCCCTCAAAACTCAAGAAGCTGGTCCATTTTGTTACTACAGAGTGCACTAAGAAATCTGAATGTTAACTAGTTATCGCCTACTTCCTTCGGAATGTTAGCTTGTCTATTTTGCATGCATGCCTTTTGCAGAGTGGAGAAAGGAGGTGAGGGAGAGGGAGGAAAGGAGGGAAAGGATTTAAATCTTAGGACATCTGTAATGGGTTTCTTTCCCTTGCATGAAGAGGCTTCTATCTAAATGCTTGTAAGTGCCAGGCAGAAGAACTGTGCAGCATCTACCAAAGCTTTGTCTTGAGTTGCAATACTGACTTGGGTTGTGATCACGTATCCTTATCTAATTTCTATTGGAACTGAATGTTCCTATTTTTCTTTGATTTCATAGGTACTTTAGTGTAAAGCTGGGAAAACCTCAGGCAGTTGTTGTTAACCACATACAATGTCACTACGAACATTTAAACTAAAATTTTAAACTGTTTTTGTAAAAATAATTCTTCTTATAAATAATTCAAATAATGCAAAAAAATTACAGCTTAACCCAACATCCTGCTAACCAGAAATAACCATTAAAATTGGTTGAACATCCATCTGATATCTTTGTATAAATACAGATAGCCACTAATATGTAGAAAAAATGTGATACTATATGCTTAAACAAACATTTACTTTTCCCGAAATCTAACTAAAGTGAAACTAAAGAAACTACATTTCAAACTTTTTTTTTTTTAACTACAAGATATATCATATCTTAAAAGCTCTTAGGAAAACACACTGTGAAAAATATTCGAAGGCTGAAATATTTCTAAAACTACTTGACAGTAAAGATTGGCTCTCAGCTATCAAAGATCAGGAAAGTAGCCCTCTTTTCCTGTTATGAACAAATATTCCTTCTTCTCAATTTTTAATAGTTATGTTATTTTCACATTTACCAGTTTTAAAACTTATACTACATATGATAAACACAATTTACACACAGGTTGAGTGTAGGTTTTGAGTTTAAATGGATTCAAAGATCAACATCAATCTTCCTATCATGGCTTTCCATCTTTTGGGTTATTTTGCTGTAGTACTTAATTGTGGAACTTTGATCATGAGGAAGTTTCTAAAAACTACTGCTATATTCCTTGGCTTCTTTCATGGTTAGAAATGTCTGCCTATTGTCTTCATTGTTGAAAACTGTTTACCTCTATTATTTATGTTTTCTTTCACTGATATCTACTTTTTGCTATTTCATTCCTTCTACTAACTTGGCGTTTAATTTGCCCTTCTTTTTCTAACTTAAGACAAAGACTTAAGATCATTGGTTTAACATAGTTCTAATACAAGCATTTAAAGTAGACAGTTCTCAGGACCTAGCTTGAATCTCCACAGAGACTTCTAGAATTTCTTGGAGCAGTTCCTCCTCTCTAGCAAATATTCCAGTCATGCCGGCAACCAGAACTTCCACGCTTTGCCTCCTCAAGCTTCTGATACTGCAGCTCCACTTGTGCTGCAACAGGAACTTGGTCTGTGGCAGAAAGCTGAGCAGAAAGGTGGGAGAAATGTGGGGCTCACCTCATGCATCTCTATTTTCTCAAGGATGACAGTCTTGGAATGCCTGTTGTTCAATGTCTGGAAATACTAAGCTCGTATCTTTTGACCAATTTTATAGTTGTTTTTAGTGGGAGGCTAAGTCTCAACCGTAAGGCCTAAAGTTGAACTTCCAGTTAAAAGTTTGTATCTTTTTTTTTTTTTTTTTTGAGAGGACTCACCCTGTCACCAATGCTGGAACTGGTACAATCTCAGCTTACTGCAATGTAACCTCCACCTCCTGGGTTCGCATGATTCTCCTGCCTCAGCCTCCCAAGTAGTTGGAATTATAAGCACATGCCATCATACCCAGCTAGTTCTATATTTTTAGTAGGGATGGGGTTTCACCATGTTGGCCAGGCTGGTCTCAAACTCCTGACCTCAAGTGATCCACCCACCTCGGCCTCCTAAAGTGCTGGGATTACAGACATGAGCCATTGTGCCTGGCCGTGTAACTTTCAATTTTTGTGACTTCTGGGGAATATACTTGCTTCAGGTCTGTTTATTCAACCTCCTTGATGGCAAGACCAGAAGAGGCAGATCCACCTCTGGAGAACCTCTAGTCAGCTGGTCCTCCTGGCTTGTACCCTGTCCTCTGATATAACTTTGTGATGATGGGGTTGTAGACTCTGTCCAACAATTTAAGGATGTTCATATTTCTAAGTCCCAGGAGTCTCATAATCATTTATGAAACTAATTTACCCAGCTAGCTGGTTTCATGGTATTTATCAAGAAACTTCTGTTCATGCCTTGAAGTTACTCATCTTCTATTGTGACCTTCAAACTGAAAGCATGCAATCTGGATGAGTTCTTGAAAGACACATCGTTTCTGTTTCCTTCTTCCACTATGTATTCTTCAACCCTTGCCCCTGACAGAAGGCTTCTTCAATCTGAGGAAAACTAGTTTCAGACAGTGTAGGCAGGTTGTTAAGGTCGGTCATTGCACTCTTTATATAAGCCTGAATAAGGACATCAAACTTTCTGGTTGCATAAACAGTGAAGAGCTGCATTTGCTTAGTAGGAATAATGAAGTTATACCTGATCACAATAATTATGTCTGCAATGCAAATTTCAATACTAAGGAAAGATGTATGATGTCCAAGAGAAGCAAATACACAGGCAAGGGGACTACTTGGATGATTATATAATAAATAAGTTTTATAATGGGTGATGCTTTTTAGTCCTTTGCAACTGGAGAAATTTTCCTAAGTGTTCTCAATTGTGCAGAATGCTATTACTTCTTTGAAATTAAACAGATATTTTGTAATTTTCCTTTAGTTTTTCTACCCGCTGTGTCCACATCTTTTTTCTAAACAAGCATTCTTGAAAGAAAAAAAAAACAGAACTATAGCTTCACTTTTCAGAATTTGAAATTTATAGTAAAAAATGGCATAACAGTAAAAAAAAAATTATGACTGTATGATGAAGCTGCCAAAAAAACTGATTTTTGTTTATACTGAGTTTAAGCAATTAGAAAAAATAACGATATTACTTTTGTGACAGCCAACACTACTCTCTTGAAAGGGATAATGTTAGACTGTATTTGTGTTAAATAAAACTGAGATAGTAAATTAAAATTCAATTTGCAGGATATAGCAAGGAATCCAAGAGGAAAAGTGGAACCAGGAAGTAGAAACTCTCTTGTTGCTTATCACACACATTTTAGTAGCCATTAGAACTAATAATATCAATGTCTATCTCCCTTGCTAAAATAGTCCAGGAGTTCAGAAACAGATCTTTTTTTTTTTTTTTTTTTTTTTTTTTTTTTTTGTAAAGCTGTTCTTTTTTTTTTAGGGGGCCGGGGGGGGGGGCGGGGCGCGGCCCCCGCCCACCCCCACCCCCGCC
>NW_022436946.1:2904810-3014809 GCF_009761245.1 Sapajus apella
GAGTCTCACTCTGTCATCAGGTGCCAGGCTGGAGTGCAGTGGCGCGACCTCGGCTCACTGCAACCTCCGCCTCCCAGGTTCAAGCAATTCTCCTGCCTCAGCCTCCCGAGTAGCTGGGACCACAGGCGCGCACCACTACGCCCCGCTAATTTTTTTGTATTTTTAGTAGAAATGGGGTTTCACCATGTTGGCCAGGATGGTCTTGATCTCTTGACCTTGTGATCCGCCTGCCTCGGCCTCCCAAAGTGTTGGGACTACAGGCGTGAGCCACCGTGCCCGGCCAGAATTTATCTTTTAAAACACTGTATATGTATGTGTCCAGCACTTAATGTGTGCTTAATAAACACCACAATGAATAAATGAATGAACCAAAAGTGTAACTGGAATTTTACTTCTATAGAATGAAAAGAAATAAAATGAAAAAGAGAACAAATTAAATACGGGACTGTTAATCAAAAAGATGGCTCTCGGAAATACCCATAGAATCTATATCTATTACCTGAAATAGAGGTAAATCTTTAAAGAGGTATCAGTACTTGTCCAGTAAAGACAGGACTATACCAAGTTCTTTTCATTCTTGAACTCCCAGAGCTTTTCTCTTCAATTTTTTTTCCTGCCCCATCTGCTTTCCAAACATTTGTAAAACTTAATGTCTAATACAACACCATGATTAAACTCTTTGCAACATCTCCAAGAGAATTTTGTACAGAATAAAATACATAAACCTAACACAGTAAGTGTTATGGAATGAATTGTGTCCTTGCAAAATTCATATATAGAAGCCCTAAGCCGAGGTCCTCTACTATATTTGGAGACAGGGTCTTTAAAGAAGATGCCCTTAGGCTGGGCCCTAATCCAATTTGATTAGATCTATAAAAAGAAGAAATACGAATACACAGACACCAGGGTCCTGCCCTGCACAGAAGGCCACGTGGAGATACAATGAGAATGCAGCTGTCTACAAGCCAAGGAGAGAGGCATCAGAAGAAATCAAATCCACTAACATCTTGATCCTGGACTTCTAACCTCCAGAATTGTTTAAGCCTCCCAGTCTGTGGTATTTTGCAGTGGCTGTCCTAACAAACTAATAAAATAAGTAATGACAGAACATAAATTGCCACATTTATAGTTTTGCTCAAATAAGAGCTGAAAAATATTTATTTCAGTAATATAACTTTATCTCAGGCTAATTTTCATTATTCTAGGAAGCAAACTACAAGTTATTTCTAGAAAGATCATCACACATCCTTTTAATATAAAAAAAGTTCAATAGAGATAAGTACACATATAGTAAGTACAGGAATATGAAACACAGACTTTCCAGCATGCATATTTTATTAAGAAATTTGACAGAAAATACATTCAAAGTAAAATTTAAATTTAAATATACAGCATGTCAATACTTTTCAGATTTTATTCATTTAAAAAAAGAAAAAATTTGTTAGAACTCAGACTCATATAATAATTTTGAAGTATCTGCCTATAAAATTTATTCTTGACCAATTAAGGGTAATACTTTTCTTTCAAAATACAAAATATTAAAATCACCTGTAAAAATGATTTTACTAATCAACCCTTTCAAAGTGAGCATCTCTTCTTTCAACAGCCATTGTGGGCTGAGTATAAAGGCTAAATTCTACAAATTCAATAGCCACATTTTAGGTTGAATACTGGGGAATGTAAAGTAGAAATATCAGCACTATTTTGAGTTTTACAATGAATTAAATAATTTGATACCTTAAAATACTACTTAATTAATTTAATATAAACTTTTTCATTCATATGGCAACAAATTTAAATGAACCCTGGTGAATTTATTTTTCAACTTGTAAATACGAAAGAATTGAGAAGACATACAAGAAAAAGCAATCACATAAGAAAGAAAAAGTGGAAACTTGAATATGAAGTGTGAAACATGGCATATATAGTAAAACAAGAGTCAAGAAGCCTGAATTCTAGTCCTAAGTCACTACCATGGGGTATTACTTTGAATGTGTCACTTAACTTCTCTGAGATTCAGTATCTTTTCTTGAAAAATAAGGTTTTAGAACTGCTTTAAATTGCGGGAGTTAATGAGTTAGTGATGTAGAGTAAAACAACAAAGAGCAGATTTTAGTTGTGTTGGAACACTTTAAAAAAGCCATCACTGAGATTCATGTGTAAGAGAATTAATAAAAACAGGACTTGAACAAACATTATTGTCATTTAAACAGAATTCAAAAATTATTCCAGTTTTTGCTAAGTTAATCCTTACCTAAATAATGATGCTAACTCAGAATTGGAGAGATAAAAGTGACCTTGGAAGTACAATTTTCCCTCTATTAATAAATACTACATGAAAAAAATAACCTGGTATAGTGTCTAGAATTTATGAGGCACCCAATAAATGAAGCTAATATTTCTACCAGTTTTGACAAAGCACTCATTTAAGTCACCATAATTTTGAGTTTTTATTTTTTATCCTTAGTATTATTTTCCCCTCACAACTTGATGTAAGCAGAAGGAATTTGGTAATCATTCCTTCTATAAGAAAATTAGTAATAAAACTGCCAATAGGCCAGGTCACAGACTAAGGGTTCCAGCAAGAAATCTACTTTCAGCATGAAACAAAACCATAATGAAATAGAATAATCTTCAGAAAAGGTTAATCATGTAGTTTCAAATTTATCAAACAATGCTAGCATGTAGACTGTATTTTATTCATAAGGATATCATGAAAAATTTGATTAATACATTGTTAACAAAGATACACACTGTAGGACTATTTTTATAAGAATTAAAAATAAAAAGCTTTGCAAAATTCTGTACTTTTTAATTTTTATAAAACAAATGAGTAAATAAGTGATTTACAGCAGTACAGGAAAAACTATGAATTTTGAAAATGTTAATAGCTAAGATTTTCCTAATAACAATTTATAAGGTGTACACAGGCAAAACAAATTACCATAGGCATACATATTACATGAATGAAGCTTTCTTTGTGGATACTGCAATTACATTATATTCTATTATGTTTTTACTGTCAAACTCACAAGACTAAAGATATTTCTTTATAGGCTGCTCTTATATGCAAGAACAAGGTCATTGTCAGGATCATTCATCTGATTTGGTTTTCAATCAGGAAATAAACTATGAAGATAGGCCTTGGGTAGATGGGCTATGGTACTCCAGAATTCCTTTACCTTGAGTCTAGTATTTGAGGAAGGTAGACTTCTAGATACTATATTATGCTTGGATGATTGGTATCAAGATGGCATCCATGATCTGGCTCTAACACAGAACTTAGTATGAGCCAATCTTTTTGTCCAGATTACTGTGTAGACAGAACAGGGCCATAGCCAAATTATCTAGTTATTAACCACACCATGAATTTGCTTTTGAATCCTTATAGGTTTTGGTAAATTATATTAAGAAATAATATAGCACAATGTTTAAGAGGACAGACAGTGGAGTGGGGCTACATGGGTGTAAATCCTGCTCTCATTTATTAGCTGTGTAGCAATAGATATGTTACTTAAATTCAGTTTCCTTATCTGTAAAACAGGGAAACAGTAGTAACTAACCCACTGGGATTATTGAGTAGATTGAGAAAAATTATTTGTAAAATGCTGGAACATGGCAGAAAAATTAAAAGATAAAGGCTAAACACATTCAAAACAGCTTACCATTATAGTCTCAGCTATCTCAGCTGTACTGTCAGGCAGTTTTAAAAAAAAAAAAAAAAGGTAGGGTGGTTGATTTTCCATGCTTGGATTAACCATTAAATTGTGACTGACATCCTGTACCACCCACCCACGGCACACCCAGACACACCCACACACACAAACTCTGACACCAGCAGCAGTTACTCTCAAAGAACAGGTAAAATTCAGGGCAAACTTTCAGGGTCAAGCTATTTACTCACCTTCCACACAAAGTAGCTCTTTGACTAGTGCAACCCTGAAGGTTCTAATTCTTACATTTTCCCTTATGAGGCAACTGCGTAACTACCTAAAGTTGAAGCTATAAATACTTGTATGTTGAGGAAGCAAGAAGTGGTAAGTTCATGAGGTTCACCATACTTCATAGCAGGTACTAGATCGGATGATAAGGTGAATTCAAAATGCTAAAGAAATCCTAATACTTTTGACACCACAGCTTCACACACAAAATACCAGTCTTGATGAAGGTCCTCAGAAGATCTATGAGTTATTTTCCAATGTTTCATTGACATTTTATGTTTTTCAATAGCATATGTTATGCTAATTCTTATAACAAAGCTAGATACTAATGTAGGGAGATAAACTGATGTGTCACTTTTTCAACTGCAAACACTTTACAGTCTACAATGGAGCAGTCTCCCTTTGAAGGAAGAAAAAAATTGTGACACTAACTTTCCTTCTATATACCCAAATCTTGTGATTAAAAAAAACACACACATACTGTAAGGTTTCAATCAAAGCCAAAGAAAATTACACAAAAAACTGGGGATATAACAATGGTTCCTGAGGTTTAAAAATAACTATGCATAACTGTGTACTAACACAATTTTGAAAAGCTGAATAAAGTTAACACGTTTCCCTCAAAATACGTAACTACAGAAACTGGCATGACAAAAAGTAAAACTCACCAATAAGATAAAAATAAAGCAAGAATGCCATCAAAGAACTATCCTTCCAATAACATTATCAACACTGATAAATTTGCTAATGTAGTCTTTCAAATAGTCAAGCTCAAGTATTTCATGTTACACATTCTATTTAAAACACAGAAAAAAATAGGAAGGTAGACAATAAACAAATAAAACCCCAGCACAAAATATAAGACAGAAAAATTGTTTTTAAAAAATTATGTACGAAGTCCCTTTCATGCAAGGTAAAATCCCTAGGTAATTTTAAAAGTTGTTTAGTAAAATGTATGTAAGAAAATCTTTTCAACCTTTTTGCATAATATGACAACAAAAGAACCTCTAATGTACGATTAAGATAAAATAAACAAAATTGGTTAAAGACTATTATGCTATAGTGCTAGTACATAATTACAGTGATTTAACTATTATCAAAAGAGTCACTAAAAACCCACAAATACAAAGACAAATAATTGATTCTCCATAAATGAAGAGCCCTTTGCCCAAGAATAAACCACCTTATTTAAGTAACAGTCAGCCATCGTTAACATGATTAAACAGGGTTCAATTTACAAATTACAGACAACATAGGTGTTACTTCTAAGAACTTTTGAAAATTTAACCATATCTAAAACTTCATCAGTTGAGAAAAAGTAGAACTATTCCACCTGCCTAGAAATTCATCTGATTTGATTGAATTCAAGGAATATATGCTAGAGGTTTTGGGAGGAAATAATACGGTAACTGTATAATAAAAATTTTGAATTTAAAGCAAAGACCAAACGTATCCTCTTTTTCTAAAAGTGTTTTTCAAGCCTTTAAAAATCTTTGGAGAACATTTGAACTTCCATGACCTTAAAACCCTAATTTGATTATGTCTTCAAAGTTTGATTATTATATATTTTGTTCCCTAATTTTAAACTTTGAAAACTTTGGACTGAGTAATTCATCTCAACATATATTCACAAAAACAATCACAAGAAGCAATGCATTTTTTACTTGCGGAAGTGGGGGCAGTCCTAGAAAATTCCTACTTAACCTTGCTAAAGGCTGTACAGATTATAGACTGAAAGAGTCAATCTTACAGAAAACTGTTTCCTTGAAATATGGGGTCTTGAAAATATGAGAGAGATGGAATAAAGGTAGAAAAAAAAAATAAAACTAATAAACAGTTGCTTCAAAACTTGGGAGTATAAAATTGTGTTATTTATGGCATAAATTGAACCCTGCTTTATTTTAAAGTAGAGCAAAAATAAAATTAACAGAGAAATTCACACTGTAAGTCAGAGAAAGAACTGCAACCCAATTGAACTGATTTTTAATAATTATTGTCCCATGAGTTTAGAAGAGACAGCCCAAGAGATTATTTTTTTAGCACAGGAACAACAAATTTACATGAAAATACAATGCATTGAATAATTTTCTGGTGTTGGGTTAGCACTGCATATAGCAAGGATTAGAAACAAAATAGAAATTTCTATTTCCTACCTATATCACTGGCTACCATCTTGGAAAGCTTTCTGCTTTTGGTCTTCACTGAAAATAATATTTTGATATAAAATGTCAAAATCTATTCAAAGTAAACTAAATAAATTAAATATAAAAGAAAATACTTTAAAATCAAGATACTATACCCTTTTCTATAAAATTATTCATTTTTTGTTCATCATCTGAATTGTGTGGTGATGAAGAACCTACACAAATGAAGACAATGGAAGGAACAGGTACATGGTCAGTCATAAACACTGAGTTGTAACAAGAAAAATATACAAATAAAAAATCTGGTATTTTTAAAACAAGTTTTCAAGTTAGTGACCACAGGAGAGACAATGTCTATAGTAATAATAGTTCTTGTAATATTACAGTACAGTAATAAGTAGTGTAATATCTTTCATGATAGACCCTGGTATACATAAATATTAAATTCTACAACAATTTGGCAAAATCTTGGTATATTATATGTTAGAAGATATATTTAAAAAACTATAAATAGTGTTTAACTGTTTCTCTGAAAAAATCTGGAATTCTTGATATTATTAACTGAATAAGGTTTTTCTAGCAGAACCAAGATCTTGTACTATAACTTTGCTGGTAAAACTTATTTTAGAGTTAGACTGACAGTTTAGAACTACATATTGATTCTGCATATATCATAGGAATCTTTAAAATATTGAAGGAAATACTTACATTTATAGATATGTTCAAATGTCTACTTAAATTTTTGGAGGTAAGAAATACTTTATTTTGGCTGTGACTCCCAATATTATATAATATTATCTAATATTTCTTTAAAATTTTGGGAGTCATTTTTTCCTTAAAAAATTAATTTATAATATACATTTTTATTATAAATGTAATCCTAAGTAGTATATTGGTTGATCACTTTTGGACATCTATTCTTTAAAAGTACATCTCAAATAATGCCTCATCCATTCAATTTTTCACAGTCTTCTCAGCTATAAATCATTTCTCCTCCTTTGAGGGCCCTTAACGTTTTATCTACATATTTCTCATATGATGATCATCACTTAATTCCTTATTATTTTAGATTCACCCACTTAGGACCTTCCTCACTGGAATGAACTTCCAAAAGGCAGGGCCCACATTTGATTCATTTTCTGTATTTCCTTTGTGACTAGTGGAGTGTGTTACATGTAGGACTCTCTAACTATTTGCAGAGTTCATACAGCTTTTCTGCCAGAGGCAAATACTTAGAATGTAATTGAAGTAGATAAAAAGGTTTTCTTTCTCTGCTTTAAAAATATCCCAGTAAAAGCACTGAATCTTAATGAATCCGGTCAAAATTTGACACCACATATAACATACCCCACTAAAACTGTACTTCCTTCCCTTTGTCAAGTGGCGAATGTCCCTGACAGCTTTCCTCTGACCAAGTAAAACCTCCGAGCATTGGCAGAACCATTACTTTTACAGGAGTTTTATAAGTTCATGTTATTTTTGTTAAACGTCATTTACAGATCCTCATAAATCTCACTTCAAAAAATATCACACAGATAATGATGAGTTCAGTAACATTTCCAGGAACAGAAATAGGTATAGTTGTTTTTAATATAAATATAATTCTGCTTTAAGTAATATAATGTTTATATGCTATATATGTTTTAAAATATCACTATCATCTCTATAAAATATTCACATTTATGTATAAAAATGTATTACTGCCACTAGTTTTGGCATATTTCATATCAAAGCAATAGGATAACATATCTATATATGATAATAAAATTAGAAAAATATTTGCTATTTTCAAATGTAAGTAGGCAACATAGGCTGTAATGTAACTAAAACAAGGAGGTTTATTTTTCTTCTAACTAAAAATACTTACTACTGATTGTTATAACCTCTATGACAGCTCATGCAAAAGCTCCAAAATAGTTTTCACTTTATCCTATTTGAATATATTTACTAAATTTCTACAATGAATCCACAGCTTATTGTTTTTCTAGTGCACACAGCATTTACATCATGAATGTACCTGAAGGCCATATTTATATCATGGTATGTGTGGCCCTGGGTTTTCTTCAGTTTGAAATAACCTAACAGTTTAAAAAACTATTTGAACATATTGTGTGTGTGTGTGTGTGTGTGTGTGTGTGTGTGTGTGTGTGTGTACACACACACACACATATAGTTGCATGCAGGACTAAAAAATTTCCAGTACTAACATGCACAGTGAATTACGTGAGTTCTTTAACATAAAGATCAAGTGAAAGTCTTTCCCTTCATTTGTTCAGGATGCATATGTTCAGTAGGCAGAATTAACTTTCTCTATTGGGGGACCATTGGTTTATTTAAAAGTAAATGAAAAAGGCAATCTATATGCATTATATACATTTTCTCATGACTATTTCTGAAGATAGCTTTGATTTTAATTAACAAAACAGCTGAGATCACAAATCTTGATTATGAGATTTAAAAGCTTTTCAAAAAAGTTTGCCGTCATATATGAATTATTTTAAGTGAACTACTGGTTTTGATAAGGGCATATGTACTTTACATTTCTAAATTGGTCTTCCTGTTAGTATTTATGAGAGACTCATTTTAACTCCCAATCCACTTTTATACATTTCTTCTTTTCCCATAAATACCAACTTATTTTATATTATCTATATAGGTTTTTAATGATCTATAATGCATGACTTAACTATTTTACCTTTTTATGTTACTCTCATTGTAGAAAGTATTTGAGGCTAGTAATTTAATTACTAATTTTTATGTTTTTAAAACCATGATCCCCATGTGGCTCTTGTGATTCACTTCAAACTCATCCCAAATGTTATTCTTTTCTGACCATTGCAAATTAGAATTTAGATGTGTTGGCCAGAGGTAATAATACATTATTTCATTATTTCCCTGTTAGAATGTTAACAGGAATGAAGGTTAAAAAAAAAGTTACAAATATACACAGTAAGACAACCAATAATAGATGCTAAAAATTACTATTAACAATTTTTATATGGACAAGTTGAGAAAGGCACACACCAGCTATTAAGAATGCAGTGTCAAAAGCATTTATATTAAAATAGTTTTCCAGCATCTCACTCCAGTTCCTTAGTGTAATGTTCTTACCAGTTGTACTTAACTGCTATCTGAAACAACTATTCCCTACTAATGTTTGACTTTTTGTAAAGAAACAGTATTTCCTGATATGTAGAAACTGACATAATGTCTCAGAGAATTCTTATATTTTTCAGAGTATAACCAAAGACTAAACTAAATGAAGGTTTCTATATCTAATGATAAGAATACAAGATTTACCAATGATTTTTTGAAGTCATAATTTTTACTTTGCATTTCAAACATACTGGGATAGAAAAAACGAAATATCTAGGGTCATATGAATTTCTGCATGTTAAAACCATTACTGTCTTTTCACATGGACCAAAGAGCAAAATATATTTGAAAATGCCTAAACATGTTTGAGTTTCTCTGTTTTGAGAAAGAGAAAGTACAGGGTTTTTAACTTTTACTTTTTATATTTATATACTTAGATTTAAATATACTCTTATCTACAAATACCAGTTGTTTGGTTATTTCAAAGAGCTAGATGTAGCCACTTTTTGAAAGTCTGGCTTAGGATCAAAGGAGTATTAATTTATTTGGGCTGAATCTTATTAAAACACACCCTATGGTATTTAATATATTAAACATATTACCATAGTATGGTATTTAATATATTATATGTTCCATGTCCAAATTGTCCACCCTGACTTATATCCTTAACATATTGATAAATGCATTTATGTGGATTTTGGGAAAGACGAGGTCAGAACATTATTTTATGCAGTTATAGAGTAAGAACTAAAAAATATTACAACTCTAAATTCTAAATTCAGAAATAAACAGTCCTAGGAGGCAGAAGACAGTTCTGCTCCATATTATTTAGGCAAACTTAATTTAACCAACATTAAAACTTAATATTAGGTACTAATTATGTGAGAAATTCTTCCATATGTTTTATTAGTTTAATGAATAAATTTAAATATGAAGTTTTAAGCACAAGAAAGTCAGAAAATACATAGATACATTTTAATCTTAAGAAATAATCAACTTGTTTAACATCAGGAAAATGCAACTGTAAAAAGGAAACATCATAAAAGCTTTTGCAGTCTAGATATAATAAAACATTAGACTAAAATCTGAGGGAGTAAAACAAAGTAAGCTTCTCAATATTTCCCATTCTTACAATTGTTTCTGATGTAGTATACCAGCTATAGAAGGATCAAAACACATCTTAACAATAGTGTTACTTATGCTAAGAATGATCTTTTCACTAGAAAGCTAGTGAATACTGTTAACTTTATGAAGGATTAACAAGGGTTCAATCAACCAAAATAAAATAAATTTAGGATCTTCTTAATTTTAAGATTCTTCAAAGATAATAAAAATAATATTCTTTTGAAATATTAATATATGCATAGGTCACATAAAGACCCACTTATAGATAAGAAATGAGAACTGCTTTAATATAGCTGTATTAGAAATTTTTTCATCATAAATAAAAATACATGTAATTAGTCTACAATTATTCTAATTGTCTTCACTCAGATTATAAGTGTTAAACATTTTTCATAACATTTAAATATTATAGAGAACTAAGACATTTGAGCCAATGGTAAGGAGTAAAATATATTTTCTTTAAAAAGGTGTAAATATAAGAAAATTAAGTAAACAATTACATGATTCTCAGCAGGTAAAGTTTTGGATTTTTATTTAGCACAGGCTAGATTTCTTTCCACTTAATCAGAATTCAAAGAATACTGTTAAGATTTTAAGAATAAATATATGACACAAAAGTTTTTGTAGATGTATTTTAAATGCATATCTATCAAAATGTACATTGGTATGCTATCTTGATTTTGCAGAATCATAATTACTATGAAATAAAAAAAAACTAATTACCAGAAGTTGGAGATTTGCAGCGGTCCTCTGGAACAACAGTCCCTTCACTAATATCACACAGACCAGCTAAAAAATAAAAACAAAAAACAAATCACACCATAAATTTATGTAAGTGCAGTTTTGTCTTTTATTTACAGTACACATTTAACTACTGTCCATTTAAAAGAACCCAGTAAATTAACAGACTGTTGGTATTGATACCATGATCATTGGGTTTGAGATAAAAAACATTTTATAGTAAAACACCTCAAACTAATACAGCACTCATCAGTTAAAACAAATAAAAATATAACCTATGATAAAATACAAGTAAACAATTAATATGATTATAAATTTGCCTGGTGACTGAAGGTATAAAAACCCCTGCAAATTGTCTAAACATTATAAATGAAAGCACATCAAGAGTTTGGACTAGCTGGGCAAGGAGTCACATTGCTGAGCCTCAGAAGTCAGGTGTCACATTGATGAATAGAATGTGTATTTATCACCAGTATCTGCTTTTCTATTACTTTGGTAAAAGACATGATGTCACATTTCCAACAGTCACCAAGAAAACTTTTATAGTAACATTTTCTGAGAACATGAGTACTGAACTGGGCTTTTAAGAAAAGTTTTCTATTTTGAGATAAACATTAGTTTTCTTTATTAGATAGGAATTTCTTGAATGTGAATTAGTCGTTTTTGTTGTTGTTTTTTAAGTTTCCCTCTGTTGCCCAGGATGGAGTGTAGTGGCACAATCTTGGCTCACTACAACCTAAGCCTCCTGGGTTCAAGCGATTCTCCTGTGTTGGCCTCCTGAGTAGCTGGGACTACAGGTGCACACCAACACGCCCGGTTAATTTTTTATTTTTAGTAGGGATCGGGTTTCACCATGTTGGCCAGGCTGGTATCGAATTCCTGACTTCAAGTGATCCGCCCACCTTGGCCTCCCAAATTCAAATTTTGGCCCTCCAAAATCACACCTTGGGATTACAGGTGTGAGCCACTGTGCCCAGCTTGAGAATTAGCAGTTTAAAAAAAAATCTTCATCAAACTAATGGTCCTGGAAGAAAACCTGGTTTTTACAGTTCTAAGATGATAGACGTAATTATAGGTACATCTTTAATCTTTGATAAAATATTTGTTTATATACATGTAGTCTTTCTTGATAGAACACTAAGATAGAGGATCTTTAAGTAGAAGTGATAATATACTCTAGTTTTATGATGTGACTAGTACTGAATAAAAATGATCAAATTTGAAATTTTACCCCCTTGGTATTTTTGACAACTGCTACTAAAGATTATACTTAGGGGAAACCACTTTGAGGTTTCAGTTGAGGGTCCTTATGATATAATAATTACTAAACTTACTGACTAAAAAAGTTCTTAAACTTATATGATATAGTTATTCTTGCAATGGCCCAGGAAGAAACAGTTAGGAGTTGAATTAAAGAATGTGCATAGAGAAGATTTAATTTAGGTATTAAACGACTGTTAAATAAGCTACTTGGCTGGGTGATGTATATGATCCTACGGTATACTGTATCCTGTTACCTCTCAGACTATTTCCTGCTTTCGCTGACTTGCTCACCACTGGTTTGTCTCTTCTCCAGCCACACTGACTCCTTGTTGTTCCTTTAACTCACCAGGTGTACTGCTTCAGAGCAAATGGTGCTTGTTCTCTTGCATGAAATGTTTTTTGTTTCATTGATTGTTTTCCCAGACATCCTCATGGATAATAGCTCTCTCACTTCCTTTAAACCTGAAGTCATCTGGACACTCTATTTTATTTTAAATTTAACACTCCATCTCCGATATTTCAAATCCTCCTTCAATTATTTTTCCCCTTGGCACTATTAATGTAATCTACTGCATATTACTTATCTTCTTAAATGTGTGTCTCTTCCAGTAGAATATGAGTTCCGTGGGTTAGAGAACTTTTTCTGTTTTGCATAGCACACAGAAGCCTCAATATTTGTTGAATGGTTGAATAAATATATGTGAAAGAATTTCATTGCATTTAACCAAATCCATCCCGTTACTACTGCCAGAATCCCTTCAACAAATATTCCCAGCAATATAGCTATCTAGGCTTTGCTCAAAGATATTTCAACCCAATTAGCTAAGTGGTCTTAGGTGACACTTACTGAGTGCTTACTATGTGCCAGATATGGTTCTAAGTGCTTACTTCATTTAACTCTCATAGCAGCAAATGAAGTAGACAGTATTATTCTCATTTTACAGAAGAAGAAACTGAGGCACCCAGTGTTTTAGGCATTTTATACAGGAATAAAAACCTAATTACTTCTAGAAATGGTCCACTTCATTGCTACTCTTAGAGTTTTTTTTGTTTGTTTGTTTTGTTTTGTTTTGTTTTGTTAACTGGTGGAAAAGCTCTGCATGTTTTAGGACAAAAATCTGCTTTTTACAATGCCCTGGTTTAAAAATGAGGAGAAAATACAACATAAACATAGAACTATAATTTTAACTGTTCTAAACTTCTCACGTGAGTATAGTCAGCAGTTTTGCCACATTACTGGCACACATGAAGTTGTGGTCAACAGTAACAAAACAACCACCTGAATGCCAACAATGTTCACTCACAAGATTAGGTATGCCACATATGTCCTCTCACTTAATATTCACACCAACATTTTGAGGGAGTAACGATCTTCATTTCATAAATGAGAACACTGAGCCTCAGATAAATATCCTTTTTAGTATCATGAAGTTATACAAAGAGTGGAGATTTAAACTTAGATATGCCTAAACAAAATCTCCAATTATGTTTCACATGAACTACTCCTGAGCCAGTGTTTTCTGTTCTATATGTAAATAATCTTTATAATCTATACTCAGGGTTCAACAAGTATTGCTGATAAATCTTATTTCTTTGGTTTAAATTTACTGTTTCTACCTATAAATTTATCTTTTTGAGTTGTTACACTGCCACTGAATGTAATACCTCTCCCTTAAATTTTTAGTGACCATTCTGATAAGTGTATCTTCTCTTGCAAAAGTCCAGATAGGAAGCTACATTAACTATTTAAAATATTCAACAAAACATAATCCTATGCTACTTAAAACAATATATCCACTAACTGAGGCATACTACATCAAAGTAAATATTAGACCACACATTAATCCAGTACCATGGTTTAATTGAGAGGGTGGGCAAATGTTTTCTGTAAAGATCCAAGTAATAAATAGTTCAGGCTTTTTGAGCCAAAATCTTTGTCACCAAATAGCTGTTAAACTGCAGCACAAAAGCAGCTATAGACAACACATAACAAATAAACATGGTATTTCTCCAATAAAACTGTATTTACAAAATCAGGCGCTAGGCTGGATTTGGCCTACAAATAGTTTGCTGACTCTTGGTTTAACCAATCTTACCATCATTAAACTGAACTAGGTATTAAGGTCACTTCTACCCAACTGGTTCAAAAAAATATTCTAAAATTAATGATCAAATACCTCATTAATTTCAGGGAACATTATGTCAACAGGCTGCCATAAGTCATCAATGGAGTTACAAGATTAAAAAAGTAAAATTGATTTTGCTACAACTTACTTTTAGTGAACTTCTGCTGACTTCAACTAATCATTTCTATTTTCTATATGCACATAAAGGCATCAGTTACATAGCAGCTCATTCTAGAACTCTGACTAATTTGTGCTTCAAATCAACTAATATGTAAAATGTTGACCTTCACCAACTGGGGATACCTTTTAAATTCACCAATTATCTTGATATTCTTTTTATTATTACTTGATTTGCCTTATTTACATAAAGGACCTTGGGCTTTAGTTTCTCTTTATTATTATAGCTTTCATACTCTGCAGAGAGAAAAATGATTCTTCTTAATGTAGCACTCAGAATCAAAGTTACTTAGCTCTACTTTCTGTTTTTTTCAACTATTATTTAAAATTATCCCTAAATTGAGGCTCTAATCCTTCCTAAACCAAACAGTGTCTTATTTTGTATTATGAAATCAGCCTAATTCAACACAGTACTTATTCATTTTTGATTGTGCCTGACTTCTTATACATATTTTTTGCTTCTTCTAATATACACACAAACAGAACTTCTCAACCAGTACTATGGTGCTCCATAACTCTCTCTCCTTTTCCATCTTATTGAAAATATTGAAGACTTAAAAGTAATTGAAATTGTAGTAAAAAGGTTCATACTTAAAGCCTCCAACCCATAACTTTTAGAAAAAAAAATCTTAAAGTCTAGATACAAACTTTTGCCCATAATTTCCTTCTTTATAATTATAACTTCCTAGAGCATGCACTCTCCAGCATGTGTCTGTCACTTCCACATTACTAATTAGATCTTTTGAATTATATTCAGATTAGAAATTTCTCTTGTTGTGTCCTTCACTTTCTGAATGATAAAACAACCAGCAAAACAAGATATATATTATCCTGTTTTTAGTAAAATCAGATTTTTAGCAGATATATGGGTAGCTGAAATACTTTATTACTGTTTGTTTGTGACAGTTTTACAATCTTTATTATGAAAACACAGCCCATGTTTTACTCAATAATACAACTGTATTGTAATACAGCCATAACACATTTAAACTTACCCTAAACAGTTTTGTCTTAAAATTCATGTGAACTACATTCTTTATAAAAATATATCAGCTTCTATTAGTAGCAAAACAAAAAATTTCTCCGAACTGTTCTTTTAAAAAAGCCTGAAGAACAATTTGATGATATTTGGTCTACACCTAAGAACATGTTATAAAATATGTATGTTAGAAAGAATATCATTTTTAAGATCACAACAAAGAATTTTTATGCCAATCATTCTAATTTTATTTCAAATATTTATAAATTTAGGGGGATTAAAGTCAGAAATATTCTTAAGATGTTATTTTAAAACATACTTTAATATAATTTTAATTTTTACTTAAAACATAACCCTAAATATTGACAAAGCGAGGCATAATAATGGATAAATATCTTAAACTAATAAGGAAAAACTCAATTAGGTCTCCTGTGCCTAAACAGCTAATTCTTCAATAATAAAATAAAGCAAATAATAATATAAATAATACGTATTGTAGGATTTACTGGAGAACAATGTAGAATGCAGTGAAATTTTAAAAAGCATTTTTTTTTTTTTAGTATTTTTAAAATTACATGGTACAATTAGTCTCTATCCTTAGATAAATCTGGGCATTTAATTTCCAGCAATTTTACATAAGCTAGTATAAGGTATGAAGGAGAAAAGCGATTACTTTTATAGATAGTGAAATTTTTACCACATTTGTAAAATAAACGGTTTAAAGGTTTTATCTTCAAAAAATATTTCTTCTCTACCATGATAATTTTCTAACATTCTAGCACTAAATAATAGTATCTTGGCTTTATAAAGAAATAGAATTGGGGCACAAGTATTTAAACAGCTGTTTTCATACACATGTTATGAGATGAATCTAAGTAATGAGTATAGTGTTTTACACATAGAATGTTTTAATAAGCGCTTTTAAAAATTAACAACAAAAAACCCAATGATTTTACAAAGAACAAACATGCCAAGGCATAAATGACTTACTTAAAAAAGAAGAACGAAGTTTTTTCATAGATTCAGAATATAAGCTAGAAAGGCCGCACATGCAAGAAGTCACAAACAGCACACCTTAGTGAAGCAATGAAAAGTGGAAGGGAAAAAAAAGGAGACAAAAATACTAGAATGGTATGATTGGGACAACAATCTCTGCTAAAGATATTACATGACAAAATGATCAACACTCAAACAAACATGGAAAAACAAAACTTTGAAAAGAAAAACTCAATTATCAAGCCAAAATAATAGAAAGGTCTATATCCCCTCATTTATCCCCCACAAATTGTAAAATTTGCAGTATTAGTTAATAATGTACCAAACACAACTGAAAAATGAATTGCAGAATAGATTTTAATTCAGAGGGTATGAGTGAGGAAGTACAGACCAGTGCTTCCCCAACAGTATTTCAATGCACACTGGTATTCTGCAAATGAGTTAAGTATGCCCCAAATAGGGTTGCCGTCAATCTCTGGTCCGGCTGGGCAGATCCTGAGGAAACCGGATCCAGCAGGCCAGTTACTACTGGAAGCCTCATTAGTGTACCGTGTGTGCCATACATCAAATGCCATTTTTTGTGTGTGCCATGAAATTTAAAAAAAGGGCAAGAAGTAATGGTATATATAGCTAAGTATACATGTATACCTTGAGGTATTAGTGTTAGAACATTTAAAATTAAGACTAATTACCTCGCAAACATAAAAGAGCTCTATAAAGGGAATTCTCAATGAGTGTGGGCTTACATTTAATCAAAGCTATCTGAGAATGCTGTATTTTCACAGAACTAAAATTTACTTTTGCATCTTCCTTTTCCTTCCATGTGGGAATGATTCCTTTGAATGAAATGGTTGAAACAATAAATATTGGTCTTATGAAAAGGAGTAAAAACTTTGAAAGTAACTGTTTTTCTACAATAATGATGCAAATATTCCTGTCATTATATTTTAGCTGAAAAGTTTGATCCTGTGGTTCTTTCTCAATGTGGAATAAAATCCTAGAATATTAAAAAGAAAAGCAGGCCAGGCGTGGTGTCTCACACCTATAATCCCAGCACTTTGGGAGGCTGAGGCAGGTGGATCACTTGAGCCTAGGAGCTTGATACCAGCCTGAGCAACATAACAAAACCCCATCTCTACAAAAAATACAAAAAATCAGCTGGATATGGTGGCATGTGCCTACAGTCTTAGCTAGTCAGGAGGTTTAGATGGGAGGATCACCTGAGCCCAGGAGATCAAGGGTACAGTGAAGGCACTACTGCACTCCAGTCTGGGCAACAGAGTGAAACTGTCTCAAACAAAACAAACCCGAAACCACAACTACAGAAACCAAAAGACTCACACCTTTTGCTAGTTTTTGGTAGTTTACATATACAGAATAAATCAGGTAAGCTTTTACCTAACTGAAATACTTATATTCACAGAAGTAAGTCAGCATTTATAGAAATCCTAAAGCTCAGGATTTTCTTTCCTTTTCTTTTTACCTCCTGAAGGTTGTCGAGATTTACGAGGAGATCGGGGTTCTCTCCGATAAGGATCATTAGAGCCATACAATTCAATAGTGCCCAGGTTGAGCAGCACTGCTTTCTGGAGGTAGTCAACCATAGCAATGCCATTGCAATTGCCAAAAACCACCCTGGGAATAGGAAAATAAACATTTTAGCACAAACAAATAATTTCAAGAAAATGTACTGTAGTCTAAAAGGCTGAAGAATGCGGCATGGTCGGTCTTTCAGAAACTTCTTTGAAACAAAACACAGCTATAGGAGCTGATATATAGGCTACATATGCCTTCTCACAGAACTGTTTAGATCTTCTGCAGACATTAATTATTTAATATCACTAAATCAATCAACTGTATTATTTATAAAAAAATATTTGACATAGGAGTTGAAACTTGATCAGAGAGATAAATCTCTCACACCTCACAATGCAACATCTATTTTTCTACCTTGGGGGCATTTTGAGATCTTCATGGGTAGGAGACATTCCCTTCCTCTAGGCAAATAGGAGATTATACATTGGGCCAAGTTTTGGTAATCATTCAAGTCAAGAATAAAAAGTAGAAAGCATACATCTTGAAGGCTCCCTTTGGGGTGTTCTAAGTACCTTCTCAATTATGAGTCAGGAACTATAAACCAATCAACTATGAAAAAAGGAAATTTATTCTTTTAAAATCTTTTAAGCCAGAAATGGAAAACTGACATATATAGGGGGCTATGTAAGTAAGTAAAAGAGGACACGTAAACACCATTGTGACTTAAGAGTATATGGCACATCTAACAGGAAAAGCTTCAACTCAGTTCCAGCTGAAGCTGCCATGCAGAAAAGTGGACATGGCCACATAATCAGATTTTTAAGTTGAAGCTTAAAGTATGGATTTATATAGTCTTGGTAACCAATAAAAATTCTAAAAATAGACAGAAAGGGCCAAACAAAATAACAACTGTAAGCTCAGTGAGGCCTGCAATTGACTGATTTGCAATTTCCTTTGAAACTTCCTATTGGTTCTTTTTCTCATTTCCTATTTGTTTTCTTTATGGTTGTGGACAATAAAATATCTATATGTGCTCTTACATCATGTGGCAGCAAATAAAAGATATGAGAGAAAACTATCTCTGACTGTAGCCAGTGTTATTTTGATGTATAGTCGCCCCTTGTCTTTAGAGTTTGGTTCCAGGACCCCCACAGATACTAAAATCTGTGGATGTACAAGTCCTCAATACAAAAGGGCATAAAATTTGCATGTAACCAACATACAGTCTCCCATACACTTTAAATTATCTTCAGATTATTAACATACATCTAATACAATGGAAATGCTATATAGATTTTATACTGTATTTTTTAACTTTATTTTTAAAAATTGTTGTATCGTTTCTTGTTACATTTTCTGAATATTTTGATCTGCTGTTGCTTCAACCCATGGATGAAATAGGTGGATACAGAGGGCTAACTATACAGCTGCAAGAGACAGAGTAGGTGGTGGGAGATACCAGCAAGAAAAAAAAAAATGAATGAGTCCCTAGGGCCAGCATCAAGCAAGGAGACAATGAACTACACATGATAAATAGCTCCGGGACTGAAGTTTCTTACACTGCAGTGTTGATTTTTGATACAAGAAAATAATAAATGCTTTATAAGTCTATCACATTGTAATAAAAGTATATATAATTAACTATATGGCTGAAGGCATGAATTGACAAATAAAACAAATATACTGTAGTATAGATAAATACTAATTATTGTCATGCCTTTACAACTTATACAAGTTCATTGGAAATAGAAAGAAAAATTACATAGCTACAGTTCAACATTTACAAAAATCAGTATATAACAAAGTCTTCTGGGTTCATGTTGTTAGATTTCTATTATAGTAACTATTAATAAGAAAGTTGTTTCTGGGAGTTTATATCTAGGAGGATATACTGACTTTAAAACATCATCACAAATAATCTGTTGGTCCTTGAGGCATTTAACTTTACATCAGAAAATAGTGCATGCACACCCAAAGTAAGTTACTCGGAATGAAATTATGTTCCAAATAAACACTGAATTTGGTCTGAAATTAAAGTTATAGAATGCCATTTTAGGTAACAATATAACAAAGACCATCTTTTCTATTTTTAAAAACAAAATGAGGTATGGAATACTATGAAGAGACTTAGGAAAAAACATAAACTTATACTTACAATCCATAGGAAGAATTGACTGCCAGGCTGGTTATTTGTTGTGGTGGTTCTCCACCCACCCAAACCAACTGAATAACTAGTTCTGTCTGATAACCTGGAGACTGTTTAAGTGGTGAGTTTTTAACTCTAAAATAAAAGAAAACATGTTAGCTTTTAACCCATTGTCAACTATTGGCCTATATGATTATAAATAACTTTTTATATAAAACTATACTAGATATTTAAAGATATAGAAGTCAGAATCCTGTTATCTATAAGCATCTAATCTAGTTGGTGGGACTAAACAAGTATGTAATTAACAAAAATAAATCATATGCAAACTCTACATATAAAGTGGGGGAGGATAGCTGGGGTGAAGGAAAACAGAAAATAAGAAGTAAGGAGGAAGAAGACAGAAAAAGAAAAGAAGGAAGGGAGGGCTGGGGAGAAAGATGAAGAGAAGTGGCAGCCCAAAAATTAAGAAGAGAAAAAAAAGTCAAGTTAAAAATGTAAGTTAGAAAAGCAGGTTTAAAACTTAAAAATGGCTGCGTCCGGTGGTTCACGCCTGTAATCCCAGCACTTTGGGAGACTGAGACGGTTGGGTCACCTAAGGTCAGGGATTCAAGACCAGCCTGGCCAATATGGTAAAACCCTGTCTCTACTAAAAATACAAAAAACTTAGCCGGGCATGGTGGCAGGCACCTGTAATCCCAGCTACTTGGGAGGCTGAGGCAGGGAAATAGTTTGAAACCGGGAGGCAGAGATTGCAGTGAGCTGAGATCACACCACTGCACTCCAGCCTGGGCGACAAGAGCGTAACACCATCTCAAAAGAAAGAGAAGAAAAAAAAACTTAAAAAAACATGATGTAACAAAATGAAAACTATCCAAAAACAAGTTAAAAAATGAGTTACAACAAATATGAGCAATTTATTTTTGCGTGTACCTACTTTTACTACAAATCTGCCTTGACTTTGAGCTGACAGTATTTTTGACTGAAGAGACTCTTTTTTAATAACTGCTGAAAATGCTACAAAAAATGCTCTTGCAGAACATATGCAGACAAAAAGCCCATGTTCAAGCAGTGGTAGGGGTGTGTAGTAAAAGTGAGAAGATAGCAAGACAGGCTAGGGCCAGGTTTGAGAGGGTAATCAAGTCTTGTCCAAAAGTTTGATGATGATACGAAGAATTCTCAGCAAGCTGGACCTTGAGTCCAGACTCTTACTCATCAGCTGTCTTCTAACCTAAAAAGTGGGACTATTACTACCTAGTCACAATATGCAGACACTGAATGCCTATGAAAAGTGCTTTGTGGATGGTCAAATCAGACAAAAATATATTTTCATTATTAAAGATTTAAAAGCCAGGCCGAGCGCAGTGGCTCATGCCTGTCATCAGAGTACTTTGGGAGGCCAAGGCAGGCAGATCACTTGAGGTCAAGAGTTTGAGACCAGCCTGGACAACATGGCGAAATTCTATCTCTACGAAAGATATGAAAATTAGCCAGGTATGGTGGCATGCGCCTGTAGTCCCAGCTACTGGAGAGGCTGAGGCAGGAGAATCACTTGAACCTGCTAGACAGAGGTTGCAGTGAGCCAAGACTGTGGCACTGCACTCCAGTCTGACAGACAGAGTGAGACTCCATCTCCAACAACAACAACAAGAAGCACTAATTATAAGCCAATGGAGGTTGATAAGAAATATTTGGGGAAGATTAACTTGGTGAACACAGGTAAGAAGAAGTAGAATAGGGACACCAATTGGGAAGCTCTTGTGATTCTGATGTGAAATAAGAAAAAGGTAGATTGAAACACATAAATGGAGTAAGATTAGACAAGGCTTTACATTTCAGGAAGGCTGAAACCTTGCAGCCATTAATCCTTTAACACTGGTATAAAGGACGTACTCAATGAGCTGGAGGTTAATCAGAGGTAGGGTAGAGGAAGAAAAGAAGACAGTGAATCTACAACCTGATAAAAGGAAGGGAGGGAAGGAGGGATAAAGGGGTAGTTTTAGGGGACTATGGGGTTAAGTTTGAGATGATGGTAGAAAACTACAAGTGAAACTAATCAGCTAGTAGTCAAATCTATTCCCAAATCTCATCAACAGTTAAGTCCATGCTGAACTTAACACTGATTAAACTTACATTGATTAAACATATGCAAAGCCTTGTTATTTCAACAGTTCTTAAGGCTTCTGCCTTGAAATGACAGTGTATGAATGAACAGCAGGAAGCCTACTCAATATTGAATTACCTGCCACCAAACTCAGAGGAAAGAACCCTTCTGAATCATTCAGCGGGTATTTCTAGTGGGAAAGACCATGGCACCTGATGTTTTGATGACACATATGCTAGGAAACAGCAGCTTGTTCAGACTCCAGGGTAAATGTGAATAACCAGGGATTACAAGAATAACACTGCTTACAAGAATTGAGCTATAGTGCACTTCTGGCTGGGCAAGGTTTGCAAAGCAATACATTCAGAACTGTACACTGGCTGAGGCAAAATTTCTGAATTATTCTCAGGAAAATACCCACTAATCAGCTATAACTCTCCATCTCAGGCAATAAAATAACAACTGAGGCATTTCATTTCTTCCCAGAGTCTGCCGTGACACAGGAGCAGACTGAAGGGTCTGAGTGGTCTATCTTCTCTTTGCATGAATTAGGTATAGAAGGTAAGGGTCAAGGAAGTGTCCTCTCCCTCTGGCATATTAAATGTGCACAACAGATTCTCAAGAGCAGGACCAGGCATTCCAGGGATAATTTTAGAAGTGCATACATGGGCACATTTAAGATTTAAGTGACCAGGTTACATAGAACTCATAGAATCCTTAGTACAAGGAAACAAAACAAAACAAAAAAATGTTCTTAAGTAAAAATAAAAAGGCAGCCAAACGTGACACAAAATGGTAAAGGATGAGAAATCTACGCAAGAAATGAAAGCAAGTAAGTTATATTTTAAAAATATGAAATGGGAAGAGGGTGCTGTATTTTATTCTAATGGTTTTAAGTTACCATTTTAATGTTTTAAATATGTTCAAGTTAATTTGTTTACTTTTTAAGGAAAAAGTTTTGGATCTTTATAAAAAGCCCCATAATTTGTACAAATGTATTTTAAATGTTAAAGTGATGTTTAGAGCCTCACAGTTTCAAAACGATTGTTTGAGCAAGTACCTTGCAAAGGGACAATAAAAATACTTCAAAAACATAAAATTTAATTGGTAAAAGAAGTTAAGTCAAATAGCTGCCTTTTCTTTTTATGAGACAGAATCTCACTCTGTCACCCAGGCTGGAGTGCAGTGGCATGATTATAGCTCATTGTGGTCTTGAACTCCTGGGCTCAGGCAACCCTCTCACCCCAGCCTGCAGGTGAAGTCGCCATGCCTGGCTAATTTTTTAAAAACCTGATCGTAGAGATGGTGTCTTACTATGTTACCCAGACTGGTCTTGAACTTCTGGTCTCAATCAATCCCCCTCCTTGGTCTTAAACAGCTGCTTTTAAAATGTTTCTTCAAACAAACCAATAGTGTACAAAGGCATTTTGTATGAAAAAAGCCTAAATATTAATTATATTTTAACATCAATTTTTATATATTTCTTACTTTAAGAAACTGGCCTTTAGGACTGTGGACTAAAACAATGTGAAGTTAATAAATAACTGCATTTATCTGAAGACTATTAAATGGAAAAAATGAGGTATAACTTGCTTGTGATTTAAAAAAAAAATCACTAATGAATATAAACATTTTAGACGAAAATGCCCAAAACTTGTATTTTACATATTTCACTAGTTTATACAATATTCTACTAAAAGACAAGTTATCCCTCTCATGACTCTGTCTCCAAAAATTGGTCATTTAGTAAGGCAATACTAAAGAATTATTATTATTGACAAATTAATTTTAAGATAACAGCTGAAGAAAATGAAATAGTTATCATGCAATCTCTATGTTTACAATCTTCCCATATGTTCTTGTTCCTGAGTTTTCTCCAAAATCCAGAAAAAGGATCAACATAACCATAACTATATCAATAGAGTCATTACTTTATATTTCTTACTATGATTTATGTTTCTATTTTTAAAAATCATTATTTAAAATTTTAAGTAATTTAAATGTATAATTTGATGTAACAATATATAGCATTATCTATTAAAGTTAGTAAGAATTTCTAATCATGTGACTAGCCAAAAAACCCCCTAATAACAATAATCAGGCACATGCACACACACACACACACACACACACACACACACACACACACACACACTCAAATTAGCATGATTGCTTCTCTACATCTGGTGTATCTTCTTGAGTGTCAGCAGAACTCCTGAGCTTCTCTCTATCCTCTTTCTAACTCAGTCCCAAGAATGGGAGAGTCCCTAGGTAGCTGGTAAATATGGAAATAATTAATGAAGCCCTCTTATTTCCCTATCACTCTGTGTTCCTTTGGAAGCAAGTCTGCTCAGAGAGTGCATTTTTTTCCTGCTCCTGCAAAGGCAGTGTTCTTAATACTGCCATGATTGGGAGGATAAGACTGCTTCTGTATGCAGGTCAGTTTGAATCAGGAAACCTACCTGGCTCTTGTGCTAGTTGGCATCATTTACCTTTACCAATAATTAAGGTGGTATTTTTAGTCACTATTTGAAATTATTTCTTAATGTGTTAAGAATACAGATGGGGGCCAGGCACAGCGGCTAACATCTGTAATCCCAGCACTTTAGGAGGCTGAGGTAGGCAGACTGCTTTAGCCCCCAGGTCTGAGACCACCCTGGGTAACAGGCCGAAACCCCATCTCTATAAAAAATACAAAATTAGCTGGGCGTGGTGGTGTGTGCTTGTAGTCCCAGCTACTTGGGAGGACTGATTGAGCCCAGGAGGTGGAGGCTGCAGTGAGCTGTGATCACACCACTGTACTCCAGCCTGAGCAACAGAATGAGACTCTATCTCTTAAAAAAAAATCCAGGTAGGTAAAGACAAGCATAATTTCTGGGCTCCTTCGTGGACCCTAGTAAGCAATTGCAGTTGACAAGACTGACTGAATCTCTTATGAGTGTCTTTAAAGTTTGAACTGCTTCAGAGTTCCATCCATTTCATAAAACATATTGATAGGGCAGTTTACCTCTGACACAAAAAGCCACTTCCAAAAAGAACTGTCCCTTAAAACATTAACAGTCTCAAAATAGAATGAATTTATAAAGTTTTATTATACACGAGGTCAGTGTACAAAAAACCAAAACAGAAGAAAAATTATTAAAGTAACTCAATGTAATTACCTTACATATCAAATGTGATATGCTCAAAGGTCTAAAGGACAGCTGCCATGTTATATTTTACTATTCATCTAGTGTTTTACTATTAGTGGTCATTTTAATACTGCAATTTTGGACTTACTTTTGTTAACAGATAAACAATATGAAACAGAATAATTCCAGGCTAATCAAATTACAGGAGAAGAGTGGCTTGGGTAAGAGATTTAAAATTATTTACATTATATAGTAATATGAAAAGTATAAGGATTTTAATGACTGTTTTTAAAAACAACCCCTTTTTTTAAGCTCTCATCACTAGGTGGTCTACTATAACAATACAGTGCTTATTAAACATAATGTTACAAACAGATCATATTTTGGTCTGTTATCCTGTGAGGGCAGGAAGTATTCAAAGCAAGTCTAGAACATCCTGACAGAAATCAAGGATGGTCACAGAAGTTCTAGGTGGTGTTAAGAAGACAAAAATATCAACTTAGAAGAAACTCTTTCTAGAAAACTGTGACAAAATCACGTTAAGTTGATCAGATTCAATGAGTTAAAACAAATTGCCTATAAAAAATTACCTAGAGTTCCACAATGATATTCAAAAGGAAAAATAATCAGCAAATCATAGTCATTGTTTTTTTTTGAGATTCAGAAAAAAACTGTTAAGAGTTATTGTGTGTATATCCCCAGGACTGGCAAAGTGTATCCATACATAAAAGATTAATGCCAACAACAAAAAGTACTCTCCTCACATAAATCATTAATGGATGGGCTAATGAGACCCTCTGGCTTTTGGGACTCTCCTTAAACCACCAGTTTAAAAGGAATTCCTGTATTATGCAACATTCTATTAAATAATTACAAAAGATTAATAGTGTGCCATGACATTCCATCACAAGTATAAAAAGTCCTCCTAAATAAGAAAGATGGCCATACCATAATCTCAGGTCCCTGAACAATAAAGAAAACTCATAAGTGCAAAACTAAGTCAGTATTACCTTTAAAATGGATTTGGGTACTGTCGAACTTTGCATTTTGATTTGTTGGTTTTAGCAGTTGCTCCTGGTTGCTGCCTTGACTATTATCCTTGCTCTTTCAGTCAGTAAAAAAAAACTGGAAAAAAGGCCTTTCTAAGAACAGAGGACAAAGACTCACCTATTAGGCCTGCCTTTAACTTTAACCTAGAAAGCCAAGGTAAGAGGTCTTGTCACTCTGGTCCAAACAGTATTGCTTCTCCTGTTAGTACTATTTCCTCTGACCTATCTTGTCATGAAAAGCAGTGCATTGGTGGTATTTCCTCTTCAGGTAGGAAAAGAATTTAATGTTTTATACTGCTGGATCTCTGGCCACAAGCCTAAGAACACTTGGAGGCATAAGAAAGTGTAAAGCACAAATTAAATAAATTATTCTAATTCTGTTGAAGATAATGTATATTTATATGGAATTATTATTTTGTTAAAATGTCACTTCAGTAGCTGAAACCACCACTTCAGAAATATGTTATAAAAAATGTCTCAAAGACAAATTGTACCATATATGTTATAAAGATTAAATTTAACAAAGGGCTTGGAAAAAAAAAACACATTAAAATCAGAAACAAGGGTATTAACAGAACGTTTACAATTTTAAGTGTAAAGCAGTATTGAAGAAGTAATAAAGGAGAAAAGTGTAGAATTCTGTATTCCCAAGTCTCATTCTAGTTAAACATGTGTTAGAAATACAGTTATAAGTGAGTATATTTTAGTACATGCAAGAGAGAAAGAGAAAGAAAGAGAGAGAGAGAGAGAGAGAGAGAGGAAAGAAAGAAAAACTTGATACCTTTCTGAGAAATGTAGCTGCTTAACCTTAATGTGTATATACTGTTCAGATCAGAGGTTCTCATCCTTGGCACTATTAATGTTTTGAGCTGGGTAATTCTGTCTTGTCCATGGTAGGATATTTAACACCATCCCTGACCTCTACCCACTAAATGTCAATAGCATCTCCCTTCCTCCTGTTGTGTCTACTAAAAATGTCTCCAAACGTCCCCTAGGTACCAAAATCATAAGCAAATGAGAGCCACTGGCTTACAATACACAACCTTAAATTTCTGTAAACATATAAATAATTTTCTAAAAATCCATACTTTTAAAATGACTGTAATATATAAAATCTATCCATTTTATCTTTGGCATGAGTGCATTATTTGTGACACAAGCATTCTTCCCAGAAATTGTTTAACTATCTACCAGTAGAAGAGACTTAAGCAGATTAAAGTAAAATAGTGCAAAGCCTGGTCCTTTTAACAAATGCAAATTATTTCTCTTACCACCGTCCCTACCTTGAACCTAGTACACTCCGGCTTTTGCCCTCTACCAATCTACTGAATCTCTCTGAGTGCTACCAGAACTACTTTTCAGTCACCATCCTTCTTTGTAAATACACTACTAATCATATAGTCTTCATATAATTTTTCAATGATTTTAACTTATGTTTTATTTCTCTGCCCATATCATTTAAACATTTTAACCACTCAATAATAAAAATTGGACAGAAAAAAATAAAACTTTAATTTATCTCTATATAAAAGCAAGATGTATTTAAATGTAGGATGCAACAAGGAAAGGTTTTAAATAAAGATACGGTGGTGCTAGTAAAGATTCAGAAAAAGGTATGAAAACGATTAGAAAACAACTGAGTCTTGAAAGACTGAAAAAAATCCAGAATTTTCAGAGTGGTAGAAAGCAGCCTGAACATAAATACAAGCTACATGTAAATCAAGACTAAAAACTGATGGATTTAGAAGACTGTGTGACACATAGAGGTGAGATCCTTGCTGCTTTGTGAGAACAGAGATTATTACACCTTAATATTTTTTAAGGATAAAATCATGAAATGCAATCATATTCCTCTTGATGTCACAGAAAAATACAGGAAGAACCATTCTTAAACCATTTTGCTCCATCAAAAGAAAATGTTACCGTAGCTCTATTAATGCTTACAATTTATATAAATTAAAAGATAATATCCCAAACTTCTCTGTGTTTTTTATAACTTACTTTAAACAAGGTACATTATCACGAAGCCCATCAGATGAACTGCTACTGGTAGACGGATGAGACTGAGGAGGAATGGGCTGTGGGTTGGACCCTCCCCCGGGTGTTGGCAAAGGTGGTGCCTGCTCACCCTCTGGAGTCTCCACATCATTTATTTCATATAGTAATCGAACTTCCAGCATCTGTTGTAAAAGTAAGGTAGTTTTCTTATTCTTAATAATTACGGATCATTTTATTACAATTTATACACACATATACAAACACTCACAGAAACTTCAGTGGTGAGAAGATTTTTAAAAGTAAAAATTTAGCAAGATTTCAAAAAGTAAGGATTTAGCAAGAAAATATTCTTGACTCAGGGAATACATCCACAAATGTGCATTATGATTTTAGAACTTGTACTCGTGTTACTGTCAAATTAGAGTGCACTCACATTCATATTAGCTTTCCTTAAAGGAAATATACACTATACTTAAGGATTTAAATAATCAGTGAAAATATATGCAAAAAAATGCTATTTTTTACAAAAGAGAGATGATAATGTAAATACTAAGGTATTTTCAAAAATTCTGTACAAAACTGACTGCAAAAGCTCTTCTAAATCACCCACAAATTTAAAAATGTCAGACACTTGACCATGAAAATAAGATGTTACTACCGGAATGACTTCTGTGATTACTTCCTGCTTGCTGAATCTATAAATAATGACATGAGCTGAAACTCCAGCTATGCACAGCATTCTACTTTCCGGACACCAGGAGATGATCTGAATGGCATATGGATCTTCATCTACAATGTCTGTGTTTGGCCTTTCATCTTTGTTTCTTGACTTTTCAAATACTTTAGATGTCTTTAGTTTATATAATACTTGTAGGGTTACTGGAAAAAAGATAATATATGTTAGACATTTTAATACAAAAAGATCAAAATATAAGGTAACGTTTAATCACTCATATTACATATGGAAAATGGTCCATATTTATACCATATTTTCATTTCTCAATCTACATTAGTCTATTATACATTTAGATAATATATTCTTTGTACTCATTGACCAAACAAGGGTGTGCTCATTGTATTCATGAAGAAGATCCATTATCACAATGAATTTTGGATAAACTTAAAAAAAAGAGTAATACAAACATTTTGGAAAAACGATGTATAAATACATGAAAATAATAAACAACACAGTTTGCTTCCTAAAATGATTTTCTACCTATGTTCTCTAGAAAAGATATACCAATATAATTGAACATCCCTACATGAGGAAACACAACAGATTCTGAGTTAACTGGATTCCCACTGAATGCCTGCCATGTGTATTTTGCAAACATTAATCATTAAAGGCATTATTTCCTTTTTTGCTACTATGTAACCACCAGATTTATTTCACAAAGACAACATGAACCTTGGTGATACAAGTTTAGACTCAGGCATTAAAATTATTCTACAAATTTTTGTTGATTTGGAATGTATTCCCACTTCTCCTAACTGTTGACTTGTGAAGAGAAGGTTTAAAGAAATTTTGAAAAAAAAATTTGAATACTCCTGTTGCCAATTATTCTTTTTTTTTTTTTTTTTTGAGTCAAAGTCTCACTTTGTCACCCAGGCTGGAGTTCAGAGGCACAACTTTGGCTCCGCCCAGGTTCAAGCAATTCTTCTGCCTCAGCCTCCCGAGTAGCTGGGATTACAGACATGCACCAGCAAGCCTGGCTAATTTTTGTATTTTTAGTAGAGATGGGGTTTCACCATATTGGCCAGGCAGGTCTTGAACTCCTGACCTTATGATCCACCCACCTTGGCCTCCCAAAGTGCTGGGATTACAGGCATGAGCCACTGCACCTGGCCCACCAATTATTCTTGATTTACTAATATTAAGACTATCTTTATTAAAAATTCTAAACTAATGTATTTAATAAATAAAGCATTAAATTTATAACCTCTAAATTTCAAATTAAATACTGGTAAAGCAATTATAAACAGCATATATAAAAGGAGTGATTGTGTAACACATAACAGATAATGAATATTAAAAATACTTACTTGCAGAAGCATCCCAGAACTTAAGTGACCCATCAGCATGCCTATGAAAAGCAAGGTTGAGAGTGTGATGAATCAAATTACAGTTTTTCCTTCTTTAAATGGATACTGCTATTAAAAAGTCACCAAAATGATGAAAAAGGTAAAAAAAGAATCAGAGTAAACTGGCAGGTTCTTAAGAATAACTTATTTCTTATTATAACATAAGAGAAAGCGCTATCTGCCTAATAAGTTAAAATTCATATAGTCTTAATTAATTACATTTAGCTATTACAGGTTTATTTGGTGAAGACAAGCTTTTACTTACCCTGTAATAATTATTTCTGGGTAACTTTGAGCACCCAAGCCCCAATTACCTCCATTGATGGGCCATTCCTATAAAAAAAAAAAAGATCATTGCATAAAGCAACTTGCAAGTCTACTATGTACCTTCATATGTGTGTGCATATAAATAAGCCAGTGAAAAACATATTTTTCTTGCAAAAATAATTTTTAACATATTTTCTATAGAAATGGTATCAATGTTATCAAATACTCCAAGGTGATATAGAATAAATTAAAAAATATAACATTAAATATTGAAACTCATGTTCAATACCTTTTTGCTGTAGCCTTGACGTTTCTGTCTAGCTCCAACAGAATAAAGTGCAGGAATAAGGTCCACAGGACAATCAGCAAAATATTCGCAACATGTAACAGGGGACTCATGTATACTCAAAGGGTAGGGATTTTCAAATATAGGATATCTTTAACAACAGGAAGAAGAAAAGTATTTATTAATTTAATGAATTATTCCATACAATTAATACAAAAATAAAAGCTTTAAAAAAACTTACATTCTATCATAGAGACTAAATTGATTAAATTTTGTAAATATATTTAACAATTGAAGTCTTTTATAATAAAAGATGCTCAATTAGAATACTAAACACAAAGGCTCTAGTTTCAACTCCATGCCATATGCCATACACTACACTAAGTGCTTTAAGTATATAGATCTCATTTACTTCTTGCACCAGATTTAGTATGTAGGCATTTCACTGAAGAACAAAAGTTTACAGAGAACAACGTGTCAAAGGCATGCCTGCTGGCAAATGGAATAACAGGTACCTCATCCTTACATCAGCAGAGCTAATAAACTTTCAATTCTTTTTCTCTCCATAAATATGATACCTAGTCCAATATTTAATTCAGAATATTCTCTTGTTTTGGTAATAATCTATAATAAAATTATACCTTAAATGTTTTCTACATATGAAGTTATTTTATCAAATAAAGCAAAAAATGCTTTTAAAAATCATGAAATTAAAGTAGAATCCTATTTAAATACAGAACGATATTTCTTTTTTCGTTTAAAGTCCTTAGAATGAAAATAGTCTAGAAAACCAGAAACTGACTAAAAAATTTAAATAGTGCAAAGTGGCTAGTTTGCAAAAATTAGTCTACTACTCACAATTTTTTAAAACCGAGGAGAGAATTTGCCAAAAAGTCCTTTATAAACTGCAAAATGAACCCAACTATCACCACTCCCACCTCCAGGACAAAACACAAACAACATGCATTAATAAAATAACAAAATGGCAAGCAACATTCTTCTCTTTATAACATAGATTATTTTCTTAGCTCAGCGAGTCTATTATTACCATACATTTAACTGATATTTTTGCTAAATAAAATGCCTAGTCACAGATTACTTGCATAGTATTTTCTTTGACTTAAATGTATCTCAGTACAGACCACATGTGAAAAGTCTCAATTATTTGAAAAACTTGCCTAAGGGGAAAAAAAATAAAAGAAAATCATATTAAGAATAAGTTATTCTAGGACTATCATATAGAAATAATATTTTCAAGTGATCTTGTTATTTTAAAAAGAAAAAAAAACCCTCACAATTGATTAGTACAAGTAACAAGTGCTAAGCTGAAGTAAACGCAGGATTTGCTAAACATCAGGTACATAATACTGTTCATCTACTTCAGGGTCTCCCAACCTCAGTACTATTCACATTTTGGAGCAGATAATGTTTTATTGTGAAGCACTGTCCCGTGCACTGTGGATGTTTTACATCATCATCTGTCTTCTACCCACTAGATGCCAGTAGCAACACCCTCAAACACACTTAAAAGGTTTCCTCGGACATCACCATACATTCCCTGGGCAGGAGGAGGGCAGAGGTGGAGGTGGGGGATGTAAAAATCACCCTCGATTGAGAAACACTGAAATACTAAATGGGTAAACTCAATTAAAAAACATACTTAATGATTACTTCTCCAAAGATAAAAATAAGTAATACAATGTGATTCCATTCAAATAATTTGTAAGTAAACATTACCATCTACGATCCAAAAAGCAGAATATGGCAAATACCATAAAAAGTTACAAAGAAGCTGTAGTGGCAAGTTACAGATCAGATATAATATATCTGGTAAACAAAAGATAGGAAAAGCCTTAAAAAAGATAAGAAGGTTGACTTTGAAAGTTATATAGATTTTTAACAGCTGTGAAACAACTAGAGTGTTTCAGGTATTGGGAATTACATAAGAGAAGCAATGGAAGTAAAATGTCTGTTGAACACATAGTTCTGTCTTCCTAGGGAATAAGACACTTGTGAGAAGACAGTGAGAGACCAGGTTGTAAAGAAACCCTGAATTCCTACTGTTTGGAGTAGCAGGTGTTTTTAAATCAAAAAACAATATTGAACCACGGTATAAAGAGGACAGTACAAGACTGGAGCTGTGTGTAAAATGAATCTGGCAATGGAATGCATAAACATTGCAACAGAGAGTGAGTGGAGGCAGAAAGACTAAAATAGCTTATTTTGGAGGTAAATAGCGATGGGATTAATTTTTGTCATGCTGATTTTGTGTGGCCCCAGGATATCTTAGTGTCAGCCTGAATCACATGAAATTTCAGAAATACAACAAATTTTTACCTAAAAGTGAAAATGTTATAAGATTCAACATAATGGAGAAATTTGACAAGTAAGTAGATATGTGAGTCTGGAGCTCTCAAAAGAGGTCAAGGTTATAAATATAAATGTAGAGTTTTCATAGAAATGAAAGCACTAATGCTATGATAAAAGGGATCTTTAATCAACCACATACTCATTGAATCACCAAATTTTATTTCTTACCCATTTTGTGCAAGGTCTATAAGTACTAAATCCTTTTCTAGAAGAACAACCACAGCATATGGTTCTTGAAAATCTGGAATTTGACAACAATGCATGAATTATAGCTCTAAAGTTGCAAATGCAAATGAGCAGCAAATTAGATAAATGTTTTTTGCTTGATTTTATTTTATTTCATTCTCTTGCATATTTAACATTCTGATCCTATGATACTTCATGCATGTTATTTAAGGCCAGTAAGTTATATGAAATAAATCTATTTAATAATCCTTTCAAAATTATTTTACTTTCATAAAAATGAGTAAGACAGAAATTTCTATGGTATTGCAAATTTCAAAGCTGGAGATAAACAACAAAACTAAAATTTAAATTTGAATAATACAGATAACAACAATTATCATTATTTAATCTCATAGGAACCAAAAAGAGTTCCAGTTCTAATATAACAATAATTTCTTGGATGTTTCATATGTGCCTGTGAACCATAAAATATGCTACATCATTACACCTCAATGAATTTCAACTAAAGTAAAAAAAAAGTCCAGATTTAAATTCTTCTTGAATTAAATATGCTAGCTGTGATGGTTAATTTTACGCGTCAACTTGTCTATGATATGGGTCTCCCCAGCTGTTTGGTCAAATACCAGTCTAGACATTTGCTGTGAAAATAAAAACATATATATATATATATATATATATGTATGTATATAAGTATTAGATGTGATTAACATTTAAATCAGTAGATTCTGAGTCAATCAGATTACCCTCTGAATGAATGGGCCTCATCCAATCAGATTAAGGTCTTAAAAACACAAACTGAGGTTTCCTAAAAAAAGACAATTTTGCCTCAAGATTGCAACACAGAAACCATGTCTGAAATTTCAATCCATAGATTTCAGACTCAAGACTGCAACACAAATGCTTTCCTGAATTTCCATCCTGCTGTCCTGCTCATAGGTTCCAGACTTCCAGTCCCACAGTAGTGTGAGCCAATTCCTTAAAATCAATCAACCAATCAGTTTCTCTCTTCTGTAAGGTCTGCTTCTATGGAGAATACTCACTAACACATCACTATCTTAACAGAATTTTAAAATGTGTCTTAATTTTGATAGTTTTTTTATTTTTCAAAAGTACTACTAATACACAATAATATTAAACAGATTAAGTTTATTAAACAACTTCTGAAACAAAATTTGCTAGGTTATAAATTCAGCATCTCTTCTACAGAAGAGTTAGCATAACAGGATAAGTAGTTTTACTTAAACAACATAGGTCTTTTTTTTTTTTTTTTAAACTATCAGCTACCTATAGAGAACGAGCTCTAAGGTTACAAAGCTTACCATTTGGGTATGGTGTTTCACATAGTGTTAGAAAGTCAACAATTGAATAGTCCATTTCTAGCACAGCAGTGCTTTTCCCATGCATCACTGTTAAGCAAGGTCTTCTTCCTACAGTATCATATGACAAACCTCCTGATAAAATAATAAAAGGCTCCCTGGAAATAAAATACACGTTAAGATTATTAATGGCATAGTAAATTTTTTTGCTACATCGTAATTTTTTAATCTAGTGAAATAGCATAATCTTAAATTCTAACATTTTTACACATCATATAATTTAATTCTCATGTGGAATTTTTAATTGGATTAGGTAAGACCCAAGTGAATTACTGAAAATTCATCTACAATAAAAATAAACACTGACTACATTTGACTTTCACACAACCCTTTTATCCCTAAAACTTTTTATCTCCTAAATAAAATTTTCATAAAATTATCTCTGGGTTTCTGCTGAATAAAGTCTCTTGAATGCATTGCCTGGACTTCCAATCCTAACCAGGCCTTCTCAATAGAAGTTCCCACAGAGAATCTTAATGCCTTGAGGGGTCCATTGCATATAATGGATTAAATTCTCAAGGATGCATCAAGAATTGTACTCAATACAAATCACTGAGGAAAGAACTGTAAGAGACACTCAAATCATTTCCTGTATACCTTAATTTCTTCTAGAACCTTGGCTGACACACTTTCAAACCATAGCTCCCATACATACATTTATCAGTTGCCAGCCTGATAATTCTAATTAACCTTATAATTCTGTTATATCTAATTTTCCCACTCTCCCTATTAGTCATTATTAAATCTAAATTATTTAACTAGGCCCATTTTTTAAACTATTAATATATGCTTATTTTTTTCATATATTATAGTCTGGGTATATTCCCATGCATTTGACTTTTCTTTCCATTTACTGGTAGTGAAGCTATTTATGATACATTATACAGATGATTTAAATTTTCTGTATATTATTTCTAAAATATCTCCATTTATGATTTCTTGGTTTTTAAATGCTTAATCTAAGGCCAGTGTATCTATCTTCCTCCTCACTCATTATTCATAATGTTACTTCCTTCTTTTCCATTTATTGAATTTTTAGTCTTCACGTCTTCTACAAGCCATATGTAATAATATCCAATGGTTAAAAGTGCTAGTTCTGGAACTAAACCACCTGCATTTAAATCTTAGCTCTGGCTTAACTTCTGCATAATCTTCAGCAAGCTGCTTCCCTCTATGTTCCTAGCTTCTACGTGTATAAAACGGATATACAGTGATAAGTATCTAATCTCAGGTAATTCTTAAACTGGACAGTACCTGGCTCATAGTAAGAGTTTCCTATTATTATTATATCATCAAATTGTCATTTTCATCCATTATGAAAATTTCTCTTCAGGATGTGTGAGAAACAAAACCCATTAAAACCACTAAATTATATTTATTTTTATCTAAAACAAGAGTACATCAACTTCACATAAATTTAATTGGACTGGTAATCATATGGATATGTAGTTCATAAGTAAATATAAATATCAATGCAATACATGTATGTACTTGTGTACATAATACTTTTATAAAACTATACCCTTATGTGTCCTTCCTTGCTTTATTTTTTCCATAGCAGTTATCACTACACAGATTTATTTTGCTTACTGTTTTTCCCATCAAAATGTATGCTTTATGAGGGCAGTGGTTTTGTGTGTTTTGTTCATTGCTGTATCCACAACAGTGCCTGGAACAGTGCCAGCCACATAGTGGGTAGGAATTAATATTTTTTCAAAGGAATGAATGAATAGAAATGTGTATTGCACTAATCATTCACTACTATCATTTATTTTTTTTTTACCACTGATTCATTTGGGTAATGTTTCTCTACCTAAATTGCACTTAGGGAGCTTAAAATGTTATCCTAAGTAGAACCATAGCCATATATTCAGTGTTTCAACCTCTCAGCATACTGTGATTATGATGACTGTGCTCAGGAAAGTATATTTAATTTTCTTCCACTTTTTATCACATACAATGAATTAGTAGAATAATATATCTCCTATCTTTTATATTTTGAGATACAATATGCAACTGAATTAAAATAATCCAAGGACAGGGATGAAGGGACCCATGGGTAACTAATACTTGTTAAATTTATAGATTGGGAGAATTGAGCCAGGTATTCTATATGTACTATTTCTACAACAGCTGATAAGTATTCTTTTAAATATAACCTTTTTTTAAAAAAAAAAAAAAACATATTAACATCAGAACAATGAAGATGATAGCTGCACGTTACAGAATAAAATGTCTAAAAAGCGCCCAAGGAGATCAAACTGGGTAGGTGACCAGTTTATACAATCTTGACACTATGGTAGCTACTTAGGTTTATACTCAGAAAGCAAGTAGTAAGCTGCCTGTACTTATTTTCTAAACTTAAGAGAAAAAAATATATATACATATATATATTTACAAAAGAGAAAGAGTCCGAAAGAAATGCCAACTGACCTGTCGTCAAGGTAATTTTTTCCATAATAATAAATATTTGGCAAATCTACTTTACTTGTTCTATTTTATGTGCTGTCTCTTTAAAACTATCTGACTGCCAGACAAGAACCATCCAACCTGTGAACCTTCATAGATTATCTCTTTTTTCCTTATAATGTCCCCAGCTTGAAGCATAAATATTAGTGATTGTTTTAAAAAAAATCAGTCATAAATACAATGATAAAATAAAGTTCAATATTTTAGCACTACACAGCAAAAATTATGAATTTTCAGGTTTGGAGGCATTTGAAATTTTATTAAAAGTTCTAGGGATCTAAATTTTTTCTAGGTAACATGAATTACAGAGGTGAAGAATATTTTCCTTTAAAAAAAAATAAAAAGGTAAGCTGTTTGATGTTATAAGAAAGTCTAGAGATAATAGTTTTTATTCTATTACTTTAAGTAGAATTTTAGTAGTATCCCTTTTAATTATATTGAGTGTTAACCCAGACCCTTCTCATTTTGGAAGACAGCCAGGTTAGAAAGTTGTCAGTCTGGAAGCCTCATCGTTTGATTAGATTTTTTTTAACAAACTAGACACTTGATGGAGTACACATGCTTTCTGCCAATGATCACCTTCCCAGGCCTGCCTTAACAACAGGTTCAGCTGAAGCTGTGTTTCCGTATGATGTCTTCTTCATTTCAAAGTGCCACTTCTATCCAAAAAGCCACTTGTATAACTAATTTGCTAAACTCAGCTCCATAATACTACCTATTCCTTTGCTGAAATATTTTTAGCACCTGTGTTCCAGGGAATAAAACAGTGCTCCTATGTCTAGTCTAGGCAGACAACACACTATGATAGGTATTAATACTGTGAAGATCAACACAAGGCTAAGTGGTAGGCTGACTATGAGGGCAGGGCCACAGGAGCAACATGAGATCGCATGGTGAGGACAGGCCCCAGAAGGGATGGCAGATGGGCTGGGACCTGAACGAAAAGGAGCCAGCCATTCAAAGAACTGGATTTGTGGAAAAATGAGGTCCACTCTAGTCAGCAGGAATAGCCACTGCAAAGATCTGAAGTCAGAAAGGAGCTGGGTGTATCTGAGGAACTAAAAGGCCAATGGGGCAGCAGCACAGTAAGGCAGAACATGGTAATGGGAGAAAGGACTCCAAATCCTGCAGACACATCCTGTTTACTCCATTAGGATCTGTAGAATCTGTCTCCTCCTTTTCATTTCCACAATTACTTTCGTACAATGGCATTCAGATGAGTTGTTCACTGACTGAGAGATGTACTTTCCCTCATTTTCTGTTTAGTCAGTTCCTGTTCCTCCTTCAAAACTCATTCCAATCATCATCATCTCCTCAGAGAAACCTTTCCTAGCCTGCCCACCCTGACAGAGTTGGAAGCCCCTTCCATGTTCCTAGGTACCTTCTGCATACCTCTACTCAGCATTACCACACTTCACTGTCATTGTTTATCTGATTTCCCTCTGCATGTTTTACCTCTGCATCCCCCAAACCTTAGCTAGGTACCCCAAGGTGTTTGTCAGAGAAATATTTAAAATATCACTAACCCTACACTGCCTCACCAGACTTAATGGTTTGGAAATGCTCTAAATAGTCAATCTCATATCACATTGTCTACATTACTAATTGTCCTCATTACTGATTTTACCTAATGCACAACAATTTTTTTTTTCAAATGAAAATGTACAATTCCATTATAGAGGGAACACTTAATAACTATATATTTGGTAAGCAGCATTATTCCTTAGCTCTTGAGAGCTACCTGCAAACTAATACCTAAACTTTACCACTCTATTCCTAGTGCTTGGCAGAAAGTCCAAAGAAATACATATTTCCTGAATGAATAAATAATTACTGATTTAACAAGAACCCATATCAAATTCCTAAAAGTCTTAACTCAAATTATAAATATAAACTAATTTGAATAGTCTAATAGAATTTCATACTTTCCTATTTGGTATTATTTTTCACAGAAAATAAAAAGTTTAGATTTATTTTATAGATTACATGTTAATTAAAATAGGTTCATGTGCATAAATTGTTAAAGTAATAAACTTGTGAAGGACACTTAAAAATATTAATACATTTTTTCAAGTTTTTTAAGCTATCAAATTGAAATGAAATAATCCAAAACAACAATTTCAAAAATCTATCTCTTTAAAATAAGGGCTGAGAAGAAAAAAGAAATAAAATTGAAAATATCAGAAGATGACTTTGAAGCACTTGCCTAAATACATGTTGTCTTGAATACTGCTTTACAAACTGTGGTCAAGAACTATTCAATATTTTTTTTAATTTGTTGAAAAGCTATGCTTTTGTAAAACAAACACACACTACAAGCTATGAATGTGCACGTAAATGTTGCAACAATGTCAAGTGGCATTCCAGTTTCTATGTTCACTCTTGATTTCTGTACTTCTCTTGTCTCAGATCATTTAGCACACAGGAACTCTTTACAGCCATAATTTGAGCAACACTAAGGCTTGCACACAAGTTGAGATTTCTAATACGATTACTTGGCCTATTCTGTCATTGTGGCTTTGTGGGAGGAATGTGAGGATGTTACTGAGGATCTCAATGCAAACCTCATACCCCCTCATGTTCTGGATTCAACATGAAACCACGTAACTCTAGCTAGATACAATGGGGGTACAGGCATTGGGTAGTACACCCCATCCCAAATAGGAGAAATTGGCCAAAATTAAGGGGCTACAGGCCCCATACAAGTCCGAAATTCAAATGGGCAATCAATAAACCTTAAATTTCCAAAATTATCTCCTTTGACTTCAAGTCTCACATCCAGGTCACGCTGATGCAAAAGGTGGGTTCCTGTGGTCTTGACCAGCTCCATCCCTGCGGCTCTGCAGGGTATAGACCCTTCTTGGCTGTTATGGGTCGGTGCTGAGAGTCTGCAGCTTTTCCAGGCGTATGGTGCAAGCTGTCAGTGGATCTACCATTCTGGGGTCTGGAGAATGGTGGCCCTCTTCTAACAACTCTACTAGGAAGTGTCCCAGTGGGGACTCTGTGTCAGGGCTCTGACTCCACATTTACCTTCCACACTACCCTAGCAGAAGTTCTCCATGAGGCCTCTACCCCTGCAGCAAACTTCTGCCTGGAAATACAGGCACTTCCGTATACCCTCTGAAATCTAGGTGGAGATTCCCAAACCTCAATTTTTGACTTTTGTGTACTTGCAGACCCAACACCACATGTAAGCCACCAAGGCCTGGGGTGTGCACCCTCTGAAGCAATGGCCTGAGCTCTATGTTGACCCCTTTTAGCCATGGCTGGGACACAGGGCATCAAGTCCTAAGACTGCACAAAGCAGTAAGGCCCTGGGCCCAGCCCTCAAAACTATTTTTTTCCTCCTAGGCCTCCAGCCTGTGATAGAAGGGACTAGCCCTGGAAGCATTTATCCCATGGTCTTGGTGATTAACATTCAGCACCTTGTTACTTATGCAAATTTCTGTAGTAGGCTTAAATTTCTTCCCAGAAAATGGATTTTTTTTTCTAGTGCGTCATCAGACTGCAAAATTTTCAAACTTTTATGCTCTGCTTCCTCTTGAACACTTTCCTGCTTAGAAATTTTTTTCACCAGATACACCAAATCATCTCTCTCAAGTTTAAAGTTCCACAGATCTCTCTGACAGGGGCAAAAAGCCACCAGTCTCTTTGCTAAAGCACAGTAAGACTCACTTTTGCTCCAGTACCCAACAAGTCCCTCAGCTCCATCTGAGACCACCTCAGCCTGGACGTCATTGTCCATATCACTCTCAGCATTTTGGTCAAAGCCATTCAACAAATCTCTGGGAAGTCTGAAACTTTCCCACATCCTTCTGTCTTCTGAATCCTTCAAGTCTCCAGGAAGTTGCAAACTTTACCACATCTTTCTGTCTTCCTCTGAGCCCTTCAAACTGTTCTAGACTCTGTGTGTTACCCAGTTCTGTAGTCACTGCCACATTTTTGGATAGCTTTACAGCAGTGCCCCACTCCTGGTACCAATTTACTGTATTAGTTCTCGTGCTGCTAATAAAGGCATATCTGAAGCTGAGTAACTTATAAAGAAAAGAGGTTTAATTGACTCACAGTTCAGCATGACTGGGGAAGCCTCAGGAAACTTACCGTCATGGTGGAGGGAGAAGAAAACATGTCCTTAGCATGGTGGAGAGCCTAGCGAAGGGGGAAGCCTCTTATAAAAGCATCAGATCTCATGAGAACTTACTATCATGAGAATAGCATGCGGGAAACTGCCCCCATGATTCAATTACCTCCCACTAGATACCTCCCTCTACACATGGGGAACACAGGAATTACAACTCAAGATGGGATTTGAGTAAGGACACAGCAAAACCTCATCAGTATTAAATTACAAAATAAAACAAAAATTATCCTATACTGATCAAACTTCGAAACTGGTGTATTTGATACTCACTTCTTTAAGGTATACACAGATAATTTCGAAAAGCAATATGGCAATTTGTCAAGAGCCATAGAAAACCTCTTTCCTTCGAAATGTCACCATGGGAAATTCATTGTAATAAAATAATTCAACAAAATATTTTTATTACTATCTATGAAATCAAAAAGGAAAGTATACTCACTCCTATATTTTTATTTAATATGTAAAAAAACTGATTATAAAATCAAGAAAAATGTTCAACAAAAGAATAAATGCTTGAGTAAACTACATAGCTCTTAAACTATTACATCATAAGCTGGTTAAAAATAGTAATGCTTTAGACATAATAGAAGAAAAAATACCAAACAGGCATATTAAGAATATACAAAGTAAAAATTTATATGTATCAGGAAAAAAGTCTCAGAACAGATAAAAAAATTCTTGCTCCTGCTTTACTCCATCCTTAGCCAGCACACTCACCTCTATTGCACTTCTTTTTTTTTTTTGAGACAGAGTCTCACTCTATTGCCAGGCTGAAGTGCAGCGGCATGATCTCGGCTCACTGTAACCTCCACCTCCCTGGTTTGAGCAATTATCCTGCCTCAGCCTCCTGAGTAGCTGGGATTACAGGGTGCACCAACACACCCAGCTAATTTTTTGTATTTTTAGTAGAGACGAGGTTTCACCCTGTTGGCCAGGATAGTTTAGATCTCCTGACCTCGTGATTGACCCATCTCGGTCTCCCAAAGTGCTGGAATTACTAGTGTGAGCCACCGTGCCTGGCCTTATTGCACTTTTTAAACTTGTCATCTATTTCCTCTACTTCAATGTTCCACTTCAAGATCCAAAACCTTATCTGAAGACCTTTGCTTCTGTGGTGAAAAAAAATTTTTGTGAAAGAACTTATAATCATATGACAACCCCTTTAATATTTATGAAATCTATCTTCTTTTCCTATCTGCACTTTGGATTCACTCTGACATTATTCAAAATTATTCCCTTTTTCTTTTCAGTCTCTGATTCAAGCCACATTTTCCTTCTCTGGCATTAATCACATGCTGATCTTCCCTACCTTAAATAAAAATGAAAACCTATACCTTACTCCTCCTAATGACACATAATTGATACCTGTATCTCACCAGATACATGTTATACACTAGTATGCATTTTCCCTTGTGAATCCAGCAATCTTTTCCTTCCTTCCTTCCTTCTTTCCTTCTTTCCTTCCTTCCCTCCCTCCCTCATTCCTTCCCTCCTTCCCTCCCTCCATCCCTCCCTCCCTCATTCCTTCCTTCCTTCCTTCTTTTTGAGACTTGCTCTGTTGCTGCAAGTCTCAAAAAAAAAAAAAAAAGTGCAATGGTGCTATGGAGCTATCTCCGCTCACTGCAACTTCTGCCTTCTGGGTTCGAGCAATTCTCCTGCCTCTGTCTCCTGAGTAACTGGGATTACAGGTGCGTGCCACCATGCCTGGCTAATTTCTGTATTTTTACTAGAGATGGGGTTTCACCCTACCGGCCAGGCTGCTCTCAAACTCGCGACCTCGTGATCCACCCACCTTGGCCTCCCAAAGTGATGGGATTACAGGCACAAGCCACCTCACCTGGTCTTGTTTTTCTTTCTTTTAATGTCCCTACATCCTGGCTCATGTTTGAAATGATGCTAATAAGGCAATCTCACAAATTAATCCTTCCTACAATATATCTCCTTGCCTTCCATTATCATTCTCATCAATCTTTCTGTAGCCCCAAACTATCAAACCAAATGATCTCGTATTATGCTGGCTTTCTTTTTGTACCTGTGTGCCTGTTCAGAATCTCCTAGGCCTCTTTTCTACTTTCTATTTTGGTGACTTTCAAGATAAAATACCAGTGCTGGGAGTTTTGACTCTTAAGGGTTCTGAGCTGGCAGGAAACCATATTGTAGGTGCTCCCTTTTCCTTTTTCTTATATTCAAGCGATATCACAGCCATTTTAGTAATTACTACTGGTCACACGTATTTCAAGGGCTTATTAAATGTCAACTTTCAAAGTTAAGAAAACCATGTCAATGATATAAAAATGGATTTGTATAACAGTAAGTTTCATTATATATGTAATATCAGTTTCAATAGTGATGACTTAAAAAACAAATATAGGGAATAGCCTAAAAATAGAGGCAAGGATTGTAGCACCTGAAATTAATAGAAGTCATGGATGAGCGCAATCTTGGGCATATACTTACACAGCTACTAAAGGAGGTGTTCTAATGTCAAAAGACAGAGTTATCAATCTAGTAGACATAGTTTTCTGGCAATATGAGATTGTAACACAAAGCTATAATAGTCACCTTTCTTGAGACAGGTGATTAAAAATAAAGCAGCAGCAGGTCTGAAGTCACAAGAACACAAAGTAGTGTGGTAATCTCACTATGCGAGCTGGCTTGATTGTTCCCTGTATTTGACCAGTTATTGCAGGTAGAATTATTCGCTAATTTATTATACAGTGTAGGGAGAAGACACCAGAATTGTGCTAAGCAAATACAAGTCAAAATGTTATCTTAAAAATAATAAAGCAAATGGTAGTTTATCATAGGTGTGAGATCTGGGGATTAAGACTGGGAGAAAATATTCTAGTTTTGAGAGAATAAAGATACTATAGATAAATCTGGAGTGAGTTGTAGAATGACTATTTCTGAAGACAGTAATAAAATAAAAATAAACTAAGGTTAAAACTTTTTGACTGACATACTAAAAGTAACATGAAAAAGGGTAAGGTTAACTGATGAGGCACTTCAAACTTTAAAAGTCCATAAACTCAGAGAGATCTTCACTCATTAGATGAAATTACATACAAATGTCTGTGGACTTTTTCTTAACAGATGGAAGACCAAGTGGCATGATCACAAAAGGATTATGGGAGTACAGATATTGCTTCAACATACTGATTTCATTTCCCTCAGATATCTATCAAGTAATGAGATTGCTGGATCATATGGTAGTTCTATTTTTAACTTTTTGAATAATCTCCATATGATTTTCCATAATGGCTGTACTAATTTACATTCCACCAATTATATGTGTGGGTTCCTGTTTTTGCACATACTAACACTTATTGTTTGTCTTCTTTGACAGCTGCCATTCTAACTGGAGTGAAGTGATATATTATCATGGTATTATTTCTATTTCTCTGATGATTAGTTATGTCGAACATTTTTTCATATGCCTGGTTGGTCATTTGTATTTCTTTTGAGGAATGTCTATTAAAGGTTTTCTGTCCATTTTTTAATCAGATTTTTTTTTTTTTGGCTATTGATCTGTGTTCCTTATTCTGTAATTAAAATTCTATAATTAATCTTTAGCTAGATGTATAGTTTACAAATATTTTCTCCCATTCTGTAGACTGTATTTTCACTTTGTTAATTGTTTCCTTTGTGCTGAAGGATCTTTTTAATTTGCTGTAATTACATTTGTCTATTTTGGCTTTTGTTGCCTGCACTTTTGAGGTCCTATCCAAAAAAATCCATGCCCATGTCATGAAGTATTTCCCATGTACTCTTCCAATAGTTTCATAGTTTCGGGTCTTACATTTACATTTTTAATACATTTTTTAGCAGATTTTTGTGTATGGTGAAAGATAGGGGTGTGGTTTTAGTCTTACACATGTGGATATCCTATTTTCCCAGCACCATTTACTGAAAAGAATGTCCTTTCCCTAATTTTTGTTATTCATATCTTTGTTGAAAATCAGCTGGCTACGGATACAGACATTAATTTCTGGGCTCTCTATTCCACTCCATTGGTCTATGTGTCTCTTTTTAGGCCAATACCATGCTGTTTTGATTACTATGGTTTTGTACTATGTTTTGAAGCTGGTAGTGTAATGTCTTTTGTTCTGTGTTTTGCGTTTACTTGTTTGGATAAATATTACTTTCACTATTTAAAATCTTTTATGGTTTCATATGAATTTTAGAAACCTTTTTTCTATTTTTGTGAACAATGTCATTGGTTTTATGTAGGAATTACATGGAATCTATAGCTTACTTTGGGTAGTATGGACATTTTGACAATATAAATTCTTCCAGTCCATGAAAAAGAGATACAGTCCCATTTGTGCACTTCAATTTCTTTCCTCAATGTTTTATAGTTTTCAGTGTAGATATATTTTACCTCCTCTGTTAAATTTAATCCTATCTTTTTTCAGTAACTATTGTAAATGGAATTATTGTCTTGACTTCTTTTTCAGATAGTTCACTATTAGCATCCAGAAATGTTACTGATTACTGAACACTGATTTTTCTATCCTGCAACTTTACTAAATTCACTTAAAAGTTTTAACAGTTTTTCAGTGGAATCTTCAAGATTTTCTATATATGTAATGTTATTCTGTTTGCAAAGAGGGATAATTTGGCTCTCTCCTTTACATTCAGGATGTCTTTGTCTTGCCTGATTGCTCTGGCTAGGACTTCCAGTACTATGTTGGCTAGAACTGGTGTAAGTGCACAAGTAATTCCCTAGGACGAATCCCGCTTGATTGTAGTATGTGATCTTTTTAATGTATTGTTTAATTCAGTTTGCTAGCACTTTGTTAGAAATTTTTGCATCTATGTTCATCAGAGGTATTGTTGGTAGTTTTCTTTTTTTGTTGTCTGTTACCGAGTTTCAGTATCATTGTGATGCTGGCCTCACAGAACGAGTTTCGGAGAATTCTCTCCTCTTCAATCGATTTTTTGAAACAGTTTGAGGTGGACTGATATTCTTCTTTGTATGTTTGGTAAAACTCAGCACTGAATCTGTCCAGATCTGGGCTTTTCATTACTGGGAGACTACTTTTATTACTGATTCAATTTCCTCATTTGTTATTGGTCTGTTCAAATTTTCCATTTTGTTCCTAAGTCAATCTTGGTAGGCTGTATGTGCCCAGAAATTTATACACCTTTTTTTTTAGATTACTCAATTTGTTGATATGTAATTGTTCATAATAGTCTCTGCTGATCGTTTCTATTATGCTGGTTGTAATGTTAGTTGGGCAAGGTGTATTGGCTTTGGTTCTGGGTGGAGGCATTGTGTAGTCTCCATGCCATTTCTTCAGCTGCAATCCCTGTCAGCAATGTCTGTGAGTGCCTCAGTGGCTTAGGCTGTAGACATCTGTGGCAACAGTGGTACACTTAAAACAGGTTTGGGCTTGATGGGCTGATTTTCAGGTTGATTTGGGGGTGAACTTAATGAAGGCAGGTTTGCTGAGCTTTTTATTCCTACTGAAGGCACAGGTTCATGGCAGTTCAACTGGCTCAGGTGCTGATCTGCCAGGTGAGGGTCTACTGGACTGTTTTTCCAGCAAGGAATAAGGACATGCAGTGCTGCAGCCAGCCCCAGGATGCCTCTCCCATTGTACAGGATCATCTGTTTTTTTCGGAGGCAGCATTCTACATAGATATGGGCACCAGAGCCACAACTGTTTCTGGCTGCAGGCTCTGAGCAACTGGGATCATGGCATTGTAGTTGCCTATGTGAGCATGGTGGAATGATAGTAGAGCCTTCAAGAGTGGAGAAATGAAGTGGCTACTGGTCCCCTGAGCAGAGAGCTCTCAAGCACTGGCTGTAGTTTCAAAATAGCACCATACCATAGCAGCCTGGGTCACGGGATGGTAAGGGTATGCACATTACTCATTCTCTGGAGCCATGCAGCTTCATGAAAATTTCTTGAAGCTCTACAAACTGGGATCAGGGCCTATGAGGACTGTAGAATTCTACCAGAGAAGGACTGCATGTGCCTGCAGTGGTAATGGGAACTGTTGGGGGCCTATGGCTTACGTTTTTCCAACAAGGAAAAGTGCTTCCTGGCTTAAAGTTGATCTCCATAGGGGAGACAGGGCAGCAGAGTTAGGGAGTCTTGCTCCCCATCTATGCTGTCATCCTGGGTTGCCATACTCCACAGGGAACTGGCCACTCCCTTTCTGCACTCCATCACTTTCCTTCAGAGGCTCTAGTCAAATTTTAGTTGTTTGTTCTTTTTAGTCTTTTTGTGTGTGAGTGTGGGAGAGGGATGGTGATTAGCAACAGGCACTTCTAGTCAGCCATCTTGCTCAAGGACCCAATATTCACTTTTAGCTTGCATAATAAAGAGATGCTTTTCCCAAAGCTGACAATTATTTGATTGGTGATCATTTTTGAGGAAAACTAACTCTTCTGATGTTCTGTAGCTCAAAACCCTAGAGTTCATCTGAGAACCTATTTGAATCCATCCAAAGTTGTTTCTTGTTGAAAATTTGGCCCCACTGACACCATCTTATACAGTCTACAAGTGAAAAGAAAAGTGCAGAAGTAGGGCGAAAAGGAACTAGAGTTTATCAAACACCTATAATGTGCCAGACATATATTATTTCATTTAGTCCTTCATGAAAAATTTAATAAAGTAGGAATTATTGTCTCTGTTTACTAAAGTAAGGAGAAAAGGTCAGTGAGGTTAAGCAACTTACCAAACATAACACAGTAAGTGGTAGAACTTGGATTTGGACCCCAGTCTAATAATCCAAATCGTCAATTATTTCTACTAAATCAGGGACTTTCACATATTTTAATCATGACCCACAGGAGGAAGTGCATTTTACTTCATGATCCAGTACACAGACAAATATATACTATTCAATAAAAGTTTCATGAATCAATACTTACCCTTAAAACATGCAGTGTTTTCTATCTCCTATTCTAGTTTATAAGTTAGAAACTGATAGTCACGACTGGCAAAATTATTTTCACAACCCACTAATGAAACATCATATGTGATTTTTTCTGATATCAAAAAGGACTAACGTATATTTTTTAAAATCACTGCAATAAATCACAGCCTTTCTTTCTCAAATATGATTCTCAATTTAGGAAGGAGTATTAGATTCTTCAGTTATAAAATTCAGTTAACTTTGCCACTTTTACACTTGCTTTGTGGAAGCTCGATAAGTGAACAAGCATCGTAGGCGTTTGTCAGAGGTAATCAAACATCTGAGACAACCAGTGCATGTGAGACCGCTGATACAACAAGCATGTTACAAGGCTTTATATATTCATCTAATTTTTTTAACAATCCAATGAAGTAGACAATATTATTATTTGCATTTTACAGATACAGCACCAGGCAGAGAAGGCTTATTTGGTTTGCCAAAGATTACACAATGAGTGAACACCTGAAGTGGGATTCAGACCCAGATAGTCTGACTCCAGAGTTCACACAGTAATGTGCTGACTGCCATTCACCATGGAACTTCGCATCTGATTCACATTAGTTTCTCAAAGAAACAACTTCAATGGAATTGACTCGACATTTAACTTCTGACTTACTAAGGAAGAACTGGCTCTATGTCCTTAATAAAACTGCTATAAAAATGCTTTATTACCCTATGCAAGAGAAAATCTGGTTTCTCCAGATCTAAGTTTTATTTGTTTTATTTTATTGGAAAATAAAAGCTATGTAACACCTCAATTCCATTTTTTGTCAGAATTTGCCTTTGCCTCAGAGTTAAACTAAGCATTTTTAACAGTAACCCTTTATCACTATCTTTTCAGTACACATGCCTATCTTCTTCACATTCAGCACCACTATGCTAGGAGCTGAACGATGACAAGTGAGACAGGTATCTCTAAGGCTTTCGCTGAGGTGAATGTCTAACGGGGGTGACATACATTCAATAAATAATTTCATTACTAATGACATGTATAGGTTGCAGAAAGAAAAAGTACTGCATGCTTTGAAAGTATATTATTGGAGGACCTAATCTGGCCAATGAGGCTAGAATATATTTAAGGTTGCATATTTTTGCTGAGCCACAAAGGATGATAGGGAATCCACCTCAAATTCCTTCTAGGCAAAGAGAAGAAAATGTAGAAGACCCTGAGAATAAAAGGACGGCTGTTTATAAACTTTGGTAACTTGCCAACAGGAACTGTATGTACAACACATTCCATTGGCATCTGTTCATGATACCTGATAGGAACAGGAAAAAGATGAGCACCGCCCAGCTTAATGAATAGAGGCTGATTCTGCTCTAGGTGGGAGTGGGTAGCATAGTTCTCGATTTTGGCTGAACATTAGAATGTGGAAAGCTATTTCCAGGAAAGAGACCAGGGACTGAGAGAAAAAAAAGACCATGTTTAATTTACTGAATTTCCCATCTTAGGTGACAAAGAAATTGAGAAACTAGAAAACACTGTAAGGAAACAGTGATCCTTTTGATCTACTTAACAGTATACCTATGTCATTTAATGACAAAGGATACATTCTAAGGAATGCACCATGGACAATTTTGTCATTGTACGAACATCAGAGTGTGACTTACACAAATCTAGATGATATACTACATATCTAGGCTATATTGTAAAGCCTATTACTCCTAAGTTATAAACCTGTGTAGCATACTACTGTACTAAGTATTGTAGGCAATTGTAATATAATGCTAAGTATTTGTGTATATAAACAGGAAACATACAGTAAAATAAGGTACAATTTATTGGGACCGTTATAGTATATATAGTCCACGACTGATCGTGACACTGTTAGGGAGTGGATGACTGTAACCATAAATTTTCATTTCTAATTCTATGAAAGGAAAAGTATTACTCCTATCTTGAAGAAACCTGAACTCATAAATATTAACATTTAGGAGTAAAAACTGGAACAGGTAGAATACAGAGGAAAAAAAATCTTCCCTGAACTGTTGGCTTTGTTGCCAATCAATATTTGTTAAAATGACTAGATAAGAATAGAACATAATTAGTCACTATTAATTTGAATATTTAGCCAACTCATTTCATTTTGTATTATAATCATAGGTTTTTTTTTTCTGGTTTCCTTCCTGTTTTTATTTGCTACCATGATTTTCCTATTTTAATTCCTTTGCCATAGGACAAATGTAACAAATAAAAATCAATCAGTAGCAGGGGATTTCCTTTAAAAAAAAATGGTTTCTCAATTATTTATAGAGTTTATTATGTACCAGGCATTGCTTGAAATGTTTTACATATTTTATCATCTCAATTAATCACAACTAATGTCTGACATTTTATCCATCTATGTCATAAGTAAAGACATTGAAACACAAAGAAGTCAGATAACTGTGCTACAGGTGACACAATGAAGGATGCCATAGTCAATTAAACAGATGCTATACCTCTTAGAGTTCATTTAATCTATTGTTGGAATGTAGCGTATCTGCTGGATCTCAACAAAGGCTAAAAAGAGTGAAGGAAAAGAAAACAACATTCTTACATATATTTTTAGCCTGGTACCTTAACTCAAATGAGTTGAACTGAAATGGGAGATGAGATTAAAAAGCAAGTGAGCCAGTTGTAATACCTGTGGTTATAAACTGGTATACAAAAAATACACCAGTGTTTCTAAATGTTAAGAGTACAGCAGAATTTCCTGTAGGTCTAGTTAAAACGCAGATTGGTAGGTCCTTACTCCAGTTTCTGGTTCTGTAGGTCTAGGGTAGAATCTGAGAATTTGCATTTCAAAGAGGTTCTCAGCTAATGCTGTTGACCAAGAGACCACAATTTGGGAACCTCTGCATTACACTACATAAATTCACTGTCTACATAGCTATAGTAAATAAAAGCCACAGTAAATAAAACCACATACTTCTCCTGGGGAACTAGAACATAAATAAGAGGGTTTGTTTTAGAAGTTAAAGAGATGTAGAATTTTCAGACATTTTAGTTTCTTTATTGCATTTTTAATGTAACATTTGACACATACAAAAATATATGTAAAATATACAAATGTTTAAGCCATCTAATTTTCATACCTAATTCATATAGTAGCAATCAATGCCTTCAAATACAGCCAACAAACTCTCTTTAATATTAAACTGTATTTGTTTTCATAACTGCCAGATACTCTTATGAGATTCAATTCTGACGAATACGTATAACTTTCATAACATATATAAGTTAAACTTTAAAGCTTTTTTTCTTCATTTTATTCTACAATGATCACTAGTGAACAAACACTATTGTTATTGAAGACTGATCTAGAGAAGGTATCAGGTTTAACAGGAAAAATAATTCAAACTTTTCAAGGTATGTAGCAAAACCACCAAAGACAAGAACACAAAAAAGTATTTTACCCTAAATTTAACAAGTTTGCTCTTTTGTTAAATAAAGAATGCATAAAATTTAAGAATAGGGTAGACCATGTAAAGTAGGCCTTCAAAATTAATGATAAAATAGCCTTCCATGCTATTTGAAGAATCATATACAATAAATATTGGCAATGAAGTAAATCTTACCCAGATCTAGTCGTTTTGAATTCCACCTTGAGGATAGGTTTGCATGGTTCTGGCTTCTTCCCATCCTTTAACTGTTTTCCTAAAATATATTTTCCTGCATTAAATTCTAAAATTCTAAGTTACTCTACATTCTTACATTGATAGTTTACAAAATTAAAGTGAAATATAATGAAATCTACCATGAAACATTTTAAAATGATTTTAAAGGAAGCATTTAATACACAATAGATATTTTTAAAATAATCAGGCAAAGTTACCGTTTGAAATTTGGTGCTAAAAAGCAAATATAATAATAAATAACTTAGTAAGTACATCTAGGTGATAAAATTCTAGCAGAGAAACTGATAGTTTTTCCATTGTTCTTAATTGCAGATAAGCAAAACAGAATTTCAATTTGCTAAATAAATTCATTTTAAAACAGCAAGATTTGAGAAAAATAAATCTAAATCACATTTTCACCCTAATGTGACAAGCTGCAATGTTAAACCCTACATTTATTCTCCTTAAGTAAATCCATCCACTGTAATACCAAAAAGACTGCTAAAATACACCAACTTCTATAAAATGTGGCAGAGGCTCTTTTTGTCAAAGAAATTTAATTATTTTTTAAAATGCTGATTTCAGTTATCTATTTCTACATGTTTACTGCAGGAACTACAGAAAACTAAAAAAATAAAGAAAACAAAGCATTTATATCCCATATTTTAGAGATTAATCACTGTCCACATTACATTTCTTCTGGCAAATCACCTAACTTGGGAATGGTCTGAGGGATCCCTGACACTCATCCCTAACCCACATCTCTTAATCCTCTTTCACAGCTTTATTTTTTCTCCATAGTACTTGTCACGTTCTAGCAACCTTTATATTTAACTTCTTTGTTTATTATTTGCCTAACTGGCAGGTATGTAAATTCTAGGAAAGCAATTTTCTTTTTTTTTTTTTGAGACAGGTCTCACTCCTGTAGCCCAGGTTGGAGTACAGTGGCATGATCATGGCTCAGCGCAGCCTCAACCTCCCGGGCTTAAGTGAGCCTCCAAACTCAGCCTCTCAAGTAATTAACTGGACCACAGGTATATACCACCATGTCTGGATACATATTTTTAAAGTTTTTTTAGAGATGGGGCTTTACCATGTTAATCAGAGTGGTATCAAACTCCTGGGCTCAAGGGAGCTGTTCATCTTAGTCTCCTGAAGTGCTGCGATTATGGGCGTAATCGATTACGAGCCACCGCACCCGGCCAGGAAAGCGAATATTTTAGCGTATTTGTTTTCTGTTGTGGTATCCCTGGTGACAAACATTGTTTGGCATATAGTATATCTTGGTAAAGATTTACTCCAGAGAGGTTGTGTCAATTTATAGTTCCATTCGCAGCATAAGACAGTATTTTGCCATATCCTTTCCCTAGCAATATTTTTTTTTCTTTCACTGATCATTAAATAAAAAGGGTAACTTATTTTAATCTGATCTGTTTTGATCCCTAATGGTCACGTATACTTCTTCTTTTAAAAAATAGCTTGCCGTCCTTTATCAATGCTTCTATGTAATTTTCCTTGTATTAGAAAATAAATTTTATATTCCAACCTTATTGACATTTCGTCAATCATGTATGCTGCAAATATCTTCCCTAGTGAATTCTTACAAATTAAAAAATTGTACAGAACTACACATCTAAATAATCAAGTCTATCAGCCTTATCATGCTCCAATTTAAAAAATATATAAAATCCTAAAATATCAAGTCTTCCAAAATTAATTTATAAATTTAATGTAATTAGAATCTCAAACAGCTTTTCTTAAATTTGGACAAAGTGACCTTAAAGTTCACATGGTAGCCTAAATACCTATGAACAGCTAAGGAAACTACCAAAAAGATCGACTTCCAAGGTGATAAATATTATAGGTAGGAGACAGGTATGAGTGGGGCAGGAGAGGGCTCTAGAAATGTCAGGTGATGGTTTGACAATTATCACACTGCCTCATTAAAAGTGATAAATTGGCAGCCAGTGACAGAGAGAACCCATTTCCTGACGGTCCAACCTGTTGCACTGAAGTGTTAACTGAATGCAAGTGCCAGGGAGATGCAACTTCCCAGGGCTGTGCAGTATGACAAAATGGTGGAGTATGACCTTCGGGAGGCACTCCACTGGAAAAGGGAGGAAAGCCTCAGATGGCCATGTGTACAAATTCCTAAACACACTGCACATGTTCACCTCCCAAGAATAAGGAGGGCATTGCACATATGGGCAGCCCCCCGCCAAGGAATAATCATGGGAAAGGGACAAGCTTCTGAAGTCCTAGGATCAGAGTTAAACACTGCACTTGTTCTCCAATTTGCCCAGCTGGATCTCTTCCAAGTATTTCTTCCCTGTTATAAAGCCTTTTTAATAAATTTCATTCCTGCTCTGAAATTTGCCTTGGTCCCTTTTTCTGCTTTATGCCCCTCAGTCAAATACTTTCTTCTGAGGAGGCAAGAATTAACGTTATTGTAGATCCATACAGATACACTGCTGGTAACTCAGATATATGCAACCAGTAACAGGAGGACCCTGGTGAATTTGCTCTCCAACAAAAATGAAAATACTAGTAAAACAACTAAGTTAACCATTTTAGAACTCTGGAGAACGACCAAGCCACTAATAAGATCAAAAATCATCTACCCATTAGGAATTACTGAACTTCAGTAACATGAGTGGTCAGGGGACAGAGAACTGTGATGTTTTTAAGGAAGATCTACTTCTATCCCCTGGCTACCCAGCTCAGCGGGAGGCTAGCATGAAAGTGCAGTAGTATCAGGCAACAGAGAAGACTGAAGTTTTCTTGGAGCTCTGTTAAAACCACTTTTGCTACAGCACAATCAACATTTTGTGCAAACTTGCAGCTCCTTAGAAAAGTCTATTCCCAAAGTGCTGTGGCTATTTCATTTGACACAGACCTCAAATATAAGGGACAAAAATCCCTACCCTCAGGGCATTCCAGAATAACAGCAATCTGCTAGAAGTATTACAGTACTGCTACCTAAGGCTGTAGTTTCAGTTGAAGCAAATAGAACTCAGGCAGAAATTTAAAAGAAAAGCTCAGAGAACTAGACACATTCATGGGGTCTAAAAGGCTGTGTATGCTCAGGAAAGAGTGAGGAAAGAAGAAGGCCCTAGTCATTCACTTCTGGCCAACTTTGAGATCCTGAGCAAACAGAAAGTTAAAAAAAAGAGTAAAATTAGTTATAACACCTATTACTGGCAAGGGTGTTGGAAAAGGGATACTCATACATGGCTGGTAGAAATCTGAAGGATATAGCTTTTTTGAAAAATGGTTTGAGAACATTTATTATAAGTAGTAAAACTTCAATATTTGATAGAAACTGTACTATGAAGCATTTATTTCATAGAAACAAAAGGACCAATTCCTATGGCATATGTACAGAGATGGTAACTGCAGCACAATTTGCAGTGTTAAGAAATGAAAACAATGGAAACACCCATTAATTTGGAATAGCTGAATAAGCTATGATACAAAAAAAAAAAAAAAAAAATGGCTCTTACAAAGCCATTAAGTTAAATGAATTAGAGCTACGCCACAACATTTGGAGGAATTTTCCTAAAGTACAGTGATTAAGACGCAAAAAAGAGTTACAAACAATCCAGTTCCACTCTTTAAAAGTTATTTTAAAATGTACAATTATTATTGAACTACAGTCACCCTATTGTAAGTCAAAGGATAAATGTTCGAGGGTATTAAAACCCCATTCTCCATGATGTGCTTATTTCACATGGTATGCTTGCTTGGATCAAAGTACCTCATGTACCCCATAATGTATCTCATGTACCTATTATGTACTCAAAAAAAAAATTAAAGACGCAAAAAGACTAATATAATCCTAATTTTTGTAAAACAATGATCAGAAAAATAATCTCACGTTCATTTGTGTGGATATGTGTTAACAGACATGATTTTAGAAATATACGTATTTTTGGAAGAACATCTAAGATTTTTGACATAGCTTACCTGGTGGGATAAAAAAGGAGATTGAGTTGCTAACACTGGAAAAGGCTGAGGGAGAAGAAACTGATATGACAGGATCCCATTTAAGTATAATAGTATACACATGTGTATGAAAAAAAAACTATCAGTCTTTTTGGTCACTCCCCTCTCTGGTTTTATGCTTGGAAAGTTCTTACCCATAACAAAATTACATGAATCTTTCTTTCTTATAATTTTTAGATTCATTTATTATATTAATCATTTTTGTGATGTGTATTTTGGTACAGAAAAGACATTTTCCTCTTAATTATTAATAAGCTATCAATCATCTGAGTGTAAGTTTAATAGCTCTACTGAGCTATAACTGTTAGACAACAAAGAGCACATATTTAAAGTATACAATCAGATGAGTTTTGACAGAAATATTTACTTGCCAACTCTTTCTATTGAACCATCAGTCTCTCCTTACTAGTATAAAATATCACCTATGTTAAATTTTTATAAATATATATCTGTACACTGGTAATGGACACTTAATCCTATCTTAATTTAAGATCCTGGAGAATCATCCCTTTCCCCTGCTTGTGAAGAAATGATAGTACATGGAATCTTGAATCTCTGACAGCCCAATTTACAAGAACCAAGAAGTGACAGAAGTGACCAAAAACCTGGAAAGAACTGCCAGGGGAAAGGAAAGGATTGCTGAAGTGGAAAAGAGACTGAAAGGAAAATGTATGGAAAAAAAGGAGGCTTAAATCTGAAAAGTAGTCCCTTGTGTCATACATAGAATAAATTAAGAACTTCAACCTCTATTCCAATCTATAGAGAGATGTATATGACCTTTCAGTAAAAAATGTAAATGTTTGCTCTGAAGAAGGTCAGCCGGCTTTTATCTTTCTGCTATGCAGAGTTCTGGCAGGAGAGGCAGGCTGATGATAGAATTTAGGATTATAGACTCAAATTTTACATTTAGCTTCAAACATGATTTTGTTTTATGAAGTGAAACAATTATTCAGAAATAACTCCTTTAACTTATTTCAATATTCAACACCAATCTTTCAGAGGCTGGAACAAATTTTAAAAGGCATTAGATGGTATTTGCTAAACCATTCCAAGTCTGAGCTTCTGTATCTTGCAAAAAACCTGGCTAGATACAAAATTCTTAATTTTCTTCTTGCTCAGTAGTCGTCTGATACTGCTCTACTGTGTTCTAGCATGCAGACTTATAAGTCTAAGCCAGTCTGATTTTTATTCCTTTATAAGTTAACTTTCATTTCTGCTCCTCTGAGAGGAAGGTAATAGAGTAGTTGCATTATCTCTGTAGATGAAAAATGTTGCAGTGTTTAGAGTGATCATCCTGTAATAATTTTGCTGGTAAAAAAACAACAAAACCTTGATCTGCATATTCTGATATCTTTGCAACTAAGATGTTTTAAATAATGTCTCTGATTACTGCTTATGGTCTAGACAGGTTTATTTATTCATCTATAATTCTAGGCTAACCATTTTCTAAATCAAATAGAATAATAAGGCACTATCCATGATTTTATAAGGCACATACAAATGGAAAGACATTTATAGGATTTCACCACTAGGTGTCATTTTATTTCTTAAATGCTGTGCCACCAGAGGAACAAATATAAGTAAGTGCTTGTTCTTTTAACTATCCAGGAACTACCTTGACCAGTCAGTTAACAGATCTGATTAATTATAAAGCCTGGCTTAGTAACTCACATAAACTTCCATCCCACATCTGATTTCTTCTTGTTTCTTACTATTACCTATTTCCCAACTCCTCAAATCACCAAGCCACAAATAATTGGTTTAGTCCTATTGATTCTAATTCCAGAATTTCATTCATACATGTCCATTTCTTCCCATTTCCTCTAATGATATGTGCATTGTTTGTTTATTAATGCAAAGCTTCCTAATTAGCCACCCTCTTCTGGCTCCGGCACACCTGATGTACTATCCTTAAAGTGATATTGTTAAGAGGTAAACTTAATGCTTCGCACTACAAACTCAATTATACTAGGTGTCCATTATGAAGTTCAAACTTTTTATTATACTTTGATATATAATCTTGCCTCTGTACATGGTTCTGTTTTCATTTCCTGTTATTTGCCCAAAGGCGTTTTAAGCTCTGGTCATATTAAACTATTAGCAGTTTTCCAACAACATCCCCCTTTTGATTATGTCTTTGTGACTTCTAAGATAACTTTGCCCTGCTCTTCGCTATCTTATCCACCACTATTATCCTTTAAGACCAAGATCATATACCCTGAATTTGATAAATATTCCAACACCTTTTACCCAAATCCAGTCACCACTTATTTGTTTCTACAACATGGTATACCTGTCTTTATCAGCACTTATTACAATGTGTCATATTTATCAGTTTATAGATCATTTTCATTGACTTGATGAGCTCTTCAGGGCAGTATATTTTCAGTATTTAATCTCTGGTACACAGGAGGTGTTCAATATAAGTTTATTCAACGAATCAATATTTATTAAAAACGAATGATTATCACTGACAAAACAGCTGTTTTCTAAAGTTTTAATTTTGCCAGTTAGAATGCAGAATGTATTTTGTAAGTGCTACACTTGTTACACTGCAGTTATGTTCTCAGTCTAGCGTAGCTATCCAGTAGAGTAGCATTGAGTCTACTGTGCACTTAAAGTGCACTAAGGGGAACTTAAAATGTGACTAGTCCAAGTTAAGATGTGCTAAGTACACACTAGATTTCAAAGATTTAGTAGGAAAAAATAAAATATCTCAATTTCATACATAATTATAATTTGATTCCATGATGAACTAATATTTTGCATATTTGGGGTTAAATAAAATGTTATTAAAATTAGTTTTACCTCTTTCTTATTACTGTTTTTAATATGGTTACCAGTAAATTTAGAATTACACATGGAGCTCACATTACCTTTCTACTGAACAGTGATGTTATAAAAAATAAAAAGACAAACTGAAGAATCACACTGCTAATATTAATAATGCTAGTCTAAAATAGGGGGTTGTTCCCTCCTTAATGAGTATACAGAGTTGATTTACAGCTGGACTTGGACCCCTGAATATCTGTTTTTTGTTTTGTTTTGTTTTGTTTCTTCACTTTGGGCCAAGAAAAGGACAATGGGGTTTATGATGTGTTGTTTAAGGCCCAAAACTTCCCTGGTAGCCACCAGTGCATAGTTTTACTGATGGTTGTCAACTGGCCTAGCTGATTATTAGCAAGACTGGCTTGATCATTACAAAGCCCTCCCTGAGAGTTTCTCTGGAGCTCTTCAGAAGTCAAATCTTGGTGACTGGAGGCTGACTCAGCACAATCCTCCTGTGTTAAGTAAGTGCTCACTGGAAGCTTGCATTTGGGATGGATGTTTCACAGTGCCTGCCTATATTCTCTTTCTCCTGCTGTATCATTATGCATTGCCTTTAAATGAAGGTCTTATTTGAGTATACTCTGTGGAGTCTAGTAAGTCTTTTCAAATACATAAACTGGGGAAAGCTTTGTGATGAATTATATAAGGAACTGAGGTATGGTTTTATTATTCATTGTATGTTTTATGCTTCAGGTGAACCTTAAAAGGAGATTAATAGAATTCTTTGCACATCTTGTCCTTAACATATTAAACTGATGTACTTAGGTGAACTTTATTTTTATTTTTCCTTCAGTGAACCTAAACAGAATAAAAGTTCCCAATCTTGGTTTACTTCTTGATATATGGATTGACTGTACTGCTGAATAAGCTTCAAATTTAAAATATCATTTCCTTAAATTAGCTCCTAGCCCAGGAGGAATAATTATGTGAAAAGTTCAACCTAACCAATTGTCGCCTAAAGATCAATGACAATGGAAACGTCATTGAAACTATAACTGCAAAAAATCCAGAAATTGGCTCATGTCCCAGTCCAGACCTAGAAAGGATGGTCTCCAGACTCCCTTTTTAAGGGCTAGTTTTCATCTCTTAAAGGATTTAAAACCTTAGTAGGAGTAGTTCTAGTCATATTATAAACCTGTCTTACACTCTCATGTCTCTTGCCTCTCCTTGTTAGAAATATTTAATCAACCATAGAAGCTGTAATAACCAGGCAAACTACCACTCAACTAAATATCAACTCCTGCCGAATGAAAAACTAACTAATGGTGATGGTTTCTATTAAATTTCATTTACACAAAAGAATCAAAGAAGGGAATAATGTGGGAAAGGGGAAAAGAAATTAATTTTTTCTTCCTTTCTATAAATTAACTTCCCTGAGTCCTTCCCAGGGAAGGACTGTTAGTTTCTGTAACACAGCAAAGGTCATGAAAAAGGCCTAAGCAGGCTGGACTCCGGCCATCTAGGCAGTGTAGCAAAAGGCAACAGATGAGGCCTGTGCTAGAATCCTTGAGCTCTACAGATAGCAAGCATCTGGGCTACACAGCAAAAGACATAAGTAAGCCTAAGTTACATGCCTGTCGTTGCTTAACAAATCGTTTTTTCTCTATACCTGCAAACTTGTTTTTGCGCCACTGTGGACTTCATGTATAAAAAGTCAAGCCCTGTCTTTGTTAGGCACTCAGCCTTGGGATGCTAATCCACTGAGCCAGGGGCCACCTTAATAAAATCCTCCTGTTTCAAAAAAAAAAAAAAAAAGTCTATGGGTTTTGACTGTCTAGCACAAGCTTGTCCAGCCCATGGCCTGCAGGCCATATGTAGCCCAGAACAGCTTTGAATGTGGCCCAACACAAATTAGTAAATTTTCTTAAAATATTATGAGATTCTTTTTCTTTTCCTTTTTTTTTTTTTTTTTTTTTTAAGCTCATCAGCTATCATTATTGTTAGTGTATTTTATGCATGGCCCTAGACAATTCTTCCAATGTAACCCAGAGAAGGCAAAAGATTGGTCACCCCGGTCTAGCATCTCCATTTCCTTAGGAAACCATCCGATTCTGGTAAAGTTGACAAGCACAGAAAATCTTACTCAGCAACACATCACCCCCATCCCCATGCTACAGGGGAGGTCCTGTGGGGCCCTGACCCGGCAAATTACAAAACCAAGATGAGTGCTTCAGGGTAAGAATGGGAGCCATGCCAATACTACCAAAGTTATTCCCTCCTAAATAATGAAACCCTATCTGCCATGGTAGAGAAACAAGCAAAAAGAGAAACACCTTACTCCTAGATATAGAGAAATTCAGAATTTATGGCCTGCTGAAAGGAAATAACTGCAGACTCATTATACGGACCAAATCCTCCTTAATTTGCATATATTCACTAAACTTCATAGCCTAAAAATCCTGTTCAACCTTGCCATTTTACAAATAATAAAACTTAAGTCTCAGAGAAAAGAAATTATCTCCACAAGGCATTTCACACAAACTTGGAAATAGATTCCAGGTTGTCTGATTGCCAGGGAAATGTTTGAGATTCATAAAAATGAGAGGACCTATGACTTTTTTCTTGTTTTTGGTAGTCAAATATAACATGTTGAGTCTTAAAGTGAAGAAAAATGCTCATCTTTAATTCAGTATCTTTAAAACTTCTTTCACTATAACATACTTTTTCCACCAAACAGCTCATCAATATAAGGAAAACTGGTCTTTGTGGAATATATTTTGGGGGTTCACTAATCTTCTCTACTAAATATATTTTTGTGTGTGTGGAATATATTTTGGGGGTTCACTAATCTATTCTATCAAATTGTTATTTATTTGGTAGAATAACAATTTCCATACCTATATTTACTAGAATCATATATGAATAGCACATTATAATTTCCAGGTAATTACAGTTACATTTTGATTGTCCCATCCACAGCTAAGAAAAGTGTCTATCACATAGTAGAACCAATAAATATTTGTAGAATTAGTAAATATAATCCTCACAACAGCTGCATGAGACTAGGTTAAGACTAGGTTAAGTTTCACTGTTATTTTTATTTACAGATGAGAATATTAAGGCTTGGAAATGTTAAATGACTTCCTAAAGGTCACAGAGCCAGAAACTATGGAATTTGTGCTTACCTACAACTCTCCTGGCTTTGAAATCCCATGTTATATAAGTGTAACTTTACATCTTCTGAACAGATTCTTCAAGGATATCTTAGCCTATTTTTAACACTAAACACACTAACACTAAAAACCATAGTAAAGTACTGGCAGGAGTCTTAAACTATAATCTGTTCCCAGCAATCAAGGTAATACTGTAAATGTTTTTTAAGACTAAGATACTTGAACAACCATGAGATGAACTTAAATTAGAAAAAATGAAAAAGTACTCAATTGTAAAAGGCTAGTTTATTTAATTTACCATAACCGTTTGGTTAGAAATTAAGAGCAAGAAACCACAACAGACAATAGTAATGAGAAAATAGAACGAAATTATTGAAACAGTTAATAATGAAAATGATATACCACAAACATGATCTCTATGGAATAAACAATACCTTGTTAAGGTACGCAAAATGTAGTTCTGTGCTTTAATGTCTAAAAATGTACTCAGCTGGCCGGGCACGGTGGTTCACGCCTGTAATCCCAGCACTTTGGGAGGCTGAGGTGGGTGGATCACCTGAGGTCAAGAGTTCGAGACCAGTCTGGCTAACATGGTGAAACTCCATCTCTACTAAATACACAAAAAATTAGCCGGGTGTGGTGGCGGGCACCTGTAATCCCAGCTACTTGGGAGGCTGGGGCAGGAGAGTCACTTGAACCTGGGAGGTGGAGGTTGCAGTGAGCCAAGATCACGGTACTGCACTCCACCCTGGGTGACAAGAATGAGACCTCATCTCAAAAAAAATAAAAGTACTTAGCTTTGCCATGAGTTCAGTTGTAGAGTCAACATTAATTTAGCTTTGGTAGGTTACCTGTCACCCGCTAGTTTTTACTGCCAAAAAGAAATCTGGAAACCTTATTATCCTTGAATGGAATTCAGATTTTTGAAATGTAATTTATATAAAAGAAATATGCCTAACTTTATATAAAATAAAATTCGGACCATCTACTATTAGACTGCTACACTGCACACAAATGCCATCCTAATTTTTAACACCAGCCACAAAAAACATCCACTTTATTTATATTTCGTCTGGATTCTAATTTTGAGAAAACATTAAGTCACATATTGTCCTACTTGCTTAGAAATAATTTTAGCTAGTGACCCTTTTTCACTAAGACAATATAAACACTGTAGAAACTATTTATACCACTTCCTAAAGTCTGCTCTCAATGACCTGTTTTTAATATAAAAAAAGATTAAGACCATATAGACAATCATTATTTGGCAACCATCATAGTAATAGTTAATTCAGCTAAGAAACATCAACAGATGCTGAAACTAGAGGGGAAAAGTTTGATGAAGTATAATATGTTCAGAGAGTCTCAGAGAACCTCTTTCAAATCAAAATATTTAACAACCGTAAATACAAATTAAATGTATTTATTAATTTCAAAGGTAAAAAGAAAAACTTTTTAATAATGACAGAACTAGCAGAGGACAGAACTTTAATCAAGGATCAAGATATGAGATATTAACAACATGGGCCAAATCAAAAACGAGTTTCACTTGAGAGAATGCCAAAAGAACACCCCAATCCTTTTGGGATACTCCTGCCAAAAACACACAACCTAAATCTCATCATGAAGAAACATGAGACAAAACCAAACTGAGGCATGTTCAATAAAATAACTGACCTATAGTCTTTGTAATTTATCAGATACGAAAGTCAAAAGGTTCAGGAACTGTTCCAGTATCAAAAAGAGACATGACAACCAAACTGAATCCACATAAAACTCTTTTGAATAAAGGCAAAACTTGGTTATATAAAAAATGTCCTTATTTGTAAAGAAAAAAAAAGACCATGAAATATTTGGGAGTAAATCAGCACCGTATTGACAACTTATTCTCAAATAAATCATACGGAAAAAAAGATCCTTTGTACAATTCTTGTAAAACAAAATAAAAACAGATAAACTTCAAGCTACAAAACTAGTATTATATATTTCTATCATCTTTGTCATGAGTTTCATTTTCTTCTGGGTTTGAAAGATTTTTGAACTGATCACACCCTTTCGGTACTTTTTGTTTTTCTGGATTTGTAGGTTCCAGTGGGGTTGGGAGATTCTAAGATTCATGAAAATTTTTAAGAGTGTCATCAAGATGGGGAACCCAGACACTAATGGAAGGAAGGAATAAAATATATTAAGAAAAACTGGAACCTACTATCGTAAGAAATATCCTGTAGATGCACTCATTAACAGATGTGCAGGGAATTTAAAGTAAGTGCTTTCCCAGAAGATGACTGTTGTCAGAAAGCAGTGGTAAAGTATTTCACAATATGTAGTTTCAAGAACTGTTATTTTTCCCAGAAAACAAACAAGCCTAAAATCCCATATGCCACAGACAAAACTTGTTTTTAATTTTACTGTTTCTTTCATTTCTATATTGTAATAAGTCAAAATATATCAACTTTTTTAAAGAATAGGTATGCATATTTTAAGCAAGCAATGAAATATTAGCAATAGCTACAAGGACACTCTTGAATATACTATCAATTTATAGAACAGTTCCTTTAATATGAGTTACCTAAACTCGCCAGGAAGGATTCTCTTGGGGTGAGGGTGGAGAATGCAGATTAATAAAGATTTAATTTAGATTAATTAATTCTAAAACAAAAAGGTGGCCCTTATCATCTGTTTTTAATAAATATTCTAATAACAACTTCTTATAAGCTTTGTAAGTACTACCTATGCAGAAAATAGTTAACACAGCAGGCCTGTGACTACTATTCCTACAAAGATCTGCTTACAAGGTTGGCCCTTGGCTGATGTCTAGGAACTTGGCTTTCAAGAAAACTCTCATTATTCCCTGAGAAGGGTGATTCACTCCACCTAATTGGTTTGTACAAAGAATATAGTTTATGCTGAACCCCTGCCTTCTTTCTGGGAGTCTAGACTTTTGGTACTTGCTAAAGCAGAGGATGCCTACATGACTGACCCCAATAAAAACCCTGGACTCCAAGGCTTAGGTGAACCTCTCTGGTAGATAATATCTCACATATGTGGTAACAACACCTTGCTAGTGGAATTAAGCATATCCTGTGTGATTCCATAAGGAAATAACTCTAAGAAGCTTGAGCCTGGTTTCCTCCAGACTTCATGTGTCTTTTCCCTTTGCAGATTCTGCTTTATGCCTTTTTGCTATAATAAATCACAGCAGTGAATATGACTATATGCTGAGTCCTGTGAGTCTTCCTAGTAAATCATTAAACCTGGGGTGATTCTGAGAACTCCTGACACAATATTTTAATATATAAAATTACCTTCTACAGAGTTCCAAGTATTTAAAGTACAAGTATTTAGAGTTCCAAGTATTTAAAATACAATGTTATTTATATATTAACAATCTGCAACTGATAGCTTTGAGATGGAAAAGCTTAATGTAAATCCTGCATCATTCTCATTTACCAAACTGTTTTTTGGACAATTGAGATATGATACTGAGAAAATAATGTAACACTTTCTCAAATTTCAAATTTGCAATTTCAACTGCAAATATACCTAATTTGAAATTTTATTACCTGGTTGTTAGATACTATTTCTATAAGTATAAATATTTTTAATTCCCTAAAAATGAAAGGAAGTCCATCCTTATCCTCAAAACCAAACAAATCCAATGCAAACTCAAACAAAACAGTTTACTGTACATTACAATTACGTGGTATTTAAAACTGATGCATTCTTACCATGTGGAGTGATTGTCTGTACAGGTTTAGTAGGGGACCTTACATTCCATATAGTCAAGGTGCCATCTGAATGACTGCAAATAAATTGTTTTCCTTCATGATGCCAAGCAACAGAGTGGATCGCCTATAGAAGGATGAAAAATACCATTTAAAAAATCTATTTAAATAGCAAACTATTTGCAAATGATCTCATAATCTATTAGTTTTCATTTTCCTAAGGTTAATATATGAAATTTACATTTCCATAATAATTTGGCCCTCTTGAAATACAAATGACATTTTATTTCTTCATATTAAGACTGTTTTAATTCTTTGTACTTACTTCGCTCCTTAAACCAGCATAAAGAAGGCATGATAGTGACATCTACTGACAAGTTCAGTTAAACAAAATGTTTTCTTTTTAGAATAAACAATACCTAAATATAAATGACCAAGTTATTACACCCAATGTCCCAATGGAAAAGTAGTTGCGTTGACAAGATTAGAATAAAATGTGTTAATTAACCACAATCCTAAGAGGCAAAATGTAAATTTGGATTTAAGATAAACAAAAATGCTTCAGATTGAGCTATAAGACATGCTCCCCATCTCTCACAGTAAATACTGAGGCCATTTTTAATCTGAGGGAACCCTCTTTTGATCAGAAATTTATTTTATACTTCTGGGTCACTTAAAAACTATCTGGAAAATATTTTTATATCACCAAAGTATGATATCCCTCATTTTTTGCCCTAGTATTATTTAAATTTTGGTATGTAAAAGAAATTTTATAAATCACTCTCCCATGTGTCCTTTGAATTAAATCTTTTCAACTCAAGTTGATACAATTTTAGTTCTTAACGGTCAACTAACTTAAGCTACCCTACTGGAATGCAATAAAGAGTGTAGCACAAAAACCATGTAACTGAAACTCAAAACTTCTGTTACATATAAAGCCAACATTTTCTATCACGTCATTCATTTTTTGGTTTCTTTCTATACTTACAAATTTAAGCTAACTATTATCAAATATCTTTTTATAAATCAGATGGATACAGATAATCAGCTACACGTCTAAATGCCAATATTTAACACAATTTTTTTATTCGAAGTACAGATGCTCTTCAATTTATGATGAAGTTATACCCTGATAAAACCATAAGTCAAAAATATTGTAAGTCAGAAATGCATTTAATGCTACCAACATAGCAGATGATTCCTTACTTACAATGGTTCAATATAATACTTTTTAGTTTTAAGATGGTATACAAGCAACATACATTCAGTAGAAACCATAATTTCACTCTAATTCCTAAGGAGCTCCTTGACTTAGGAAGGGGTTATGTCTTGATAAATCAAATGTAAAGTAAAAAAAATCATAAGTCAAAATATTGTAAGTCAGGGACCATCTGCATCTCTTACAAAATTCGAAATAAAATCTTAAAATAACAATAAACTGATACATGCATATGACATTTCAAAAACTCAATTTTAAAATAAGAAATCCCTTAGTAGTCTTTATAGAACATGTGTAATGCTAAAAGCCTATTTAAATGTCTTTTTTTGAATTGATAAGGGAAATACAAGAGGTCTACAATGCTATCTAGAACACAGATAAAAACATCTTAACAGTATCATGCATATATATCATACATAAATATGTATCACATGTAGAGAATTATTTCTACTTTGCTAAAGAAAACAATGTGTATCTTTGTTGAAAAGTGCTTTCTATTTGTAAAATATTATTAATAATTAGGCATTCCAAAAACAAATACTATCTAATTACTGGAACCAGTGGTTCACAATTATTTTGGACAACAGAAACAAATAACAGAAAATATCCCACAAAAAAGCAAAGAAACAACCAAATAGGGACATGCAACAAACACACACTATTTCATTTATTTATTTATTATTTATTTATATTTTACTTTAATTTATGGGGTACACATGGAGATCTTGCAGGATTGTTACACAGGTATACACATGCCATGGTGGTTTGCTGCCTCCATCCCCCCGTCACATACATTAGGTATTTCTCCTAATGTTATCCCTCCCCAATCTCCCCACCGCCTGCTATCCCTCCCCTAGTCCGCTACTCACCAACAGACCCCAGTGTGTGATGTTCCCCTCCTTGTGTCCATGTGTTCTCATTGTTCAACACCCACTTATGAGTGAGAACATGTGGTGTTTTGTTTTCTGTTCTTGTGTCAGTTTGCTGAGAATGACGGTTTCCAGATTCATCCAAGTCCCTGCAAAGGACATGAACTCATCCTTTTTATGGCTGCATAGTATTCCATGGTGTTTATGTGCCACATTTTCTTTATGCAGTCTATCACTGAGGGGCATTTGGGTTGGTTCCAAGTCTTTGCTATTGTAAACTGTGCCACAATGGCCGTATATGTGCATGTGTGTTTATAATAGAATGATTTATAATCCTTTCGGTGTATACCCAGTAATTGGATTGCTGGGTCAAATGGTTTTTCTAGTTCTAGATCCTTGAGGAATCGCCACACTGTCTTCTACAATGGTTGAACTAATTTACACTCCCACCAACGGCATAAAAGCATTTCTTATTCTCCACATCCTCTAAAGCATCTGTTGTCTCCAGATTTTTTAATGATCGCCATTCTAACTGGCATGAGATGGTATCTCAATGTGGTTTTGATTTGCATTTCTCTAATGACCAGTGATGACGAGCACTTTTTCATGTTTGTTGGCCGCATAAATGTCTTCTTTTGCAAATTGTCTGTTCATATCCTTTGCCCACTTTTTGATGGGGTTGTTTTTTTCTTGGTGTAGATTCTGGATATTAGCCCTTTGTCAGATAGGTAGATTGCAAAAAAATACTTTCCCATTCTGTTGGTTGCCAGTCACTCTAATGCTTGTTTCTTTTTGCTGTGCAAAAGCTCCTAGGTTTAATTAGGTACCATTTGTCTATTTTGGCTTTTGTTGCCATTGCTTTTGGTGTTTTAGTCGTGAAGTCCTTGCATATGCCTATGTCCTGATTGGTACTGCCAAGATTTCTTCCAGGGTTTTTATGGTGTTAGGTCTTATGTTTACATCTTTAATCCATCTGGAATTAATTTTTGTATAAGATGTAAGAAAGGGGTCCAGTTTCAGCTTTTTATATATGGCTAGCCAGTTTTTCCAACACCATTTATTAAATAGGGAATCCTTTCCTCACTGCTTGTTGTTAGGTTTGTCAAAGATCAGATAGTTGTAGATGTGTGGCATTACTTCCGAGGCCTCTGTTCTGTCCCATTGGTCTAAATCTCTGTTTTGATTACTGTAGCCTTGTAGTATAGTTTGAAGTCGGGTAGTGTGATACCTACAGCTTTGTTCTTTTTGCTTATGATTGTCTTGCCTATGTGGGCTCTTTTTTGGTTCCATATGAAGTTTAAGGTGGTTTTTTCCAGTTCTGTGAAGAAAGTCAATGGTAGCTTGATGGGGATAGTGTTGAATCTTGGGCTGTATGGCCATTTTCATAACACTGATTCTTCCTAACCATAAGCATGGAATGTTTTTCCATCTGTTTGTGTCCTCTCTTATTTCCTTGCACAGTGGTTTGTAGTCTCCTTGAAGAGGTCCTTCACATCCTTTGTTAGTTGTATTCCTAGATATTTTATTCTCTTTGTAGCAACTGTGAATGATGAGCAACCACTCATGATTTGGCTCTTTGTCTATTATTGGTATATAGGAATGCTTGTGATTTTTGTACATTGATTTTGTATCCTGAGACTTTGCTGAAGTTGCTTATCATCTTGAGATTTTGGCCTGAGATGACGAGGTCTTTTAAATATATAATCATGTCACTTGCAAATAGAGACAATTTGACTTTCTATTTTCTTAACTGAATATCCTTTATTTCTTTTTCTTGCCTGATTGCTCTGGCCAGAACTTCCAATACTATGTTGAATAGGAATGGTGAGAGAGGGCACCTTGTCTAGTGCCAGTTTTCAAAGGGAATGTTTCCAGTTTTTGCCCATTTGGTATATTGGTGGGTTTGTCATACATAGCTTTTATTATTTTGAGATACGTCCCATTGATACCTAGTTTAAGAGGTTTTTTTTTTTTTAGCATGAAGGGCTGTTGAATTTTGTCAAAGGCCTTCTCTGTATCTACTGAGATAACCAAGTGGTTTTTGTCTTTGGTTCTGTTTATGTGATGGACTTATGTTTATAGACTTGCGTATGTTGAACCAGCTTTGCATCCCTGGGATGAAGCCTACTTGATTGTGATGGATAAGCTTTTTGATGTGCTGTTGCAGTCGGTTTGCCAGTATTTTATTGAAGATTTTGCATTGATGTTCATCATGGATAACAGCCTGAAATTTTCTTTTTTAGTTGTGTCTCTGCCAGGTTTTAGTATCAGGATTATATTGGTTTCATAAAATGAGTTAGGGAGGATTCCCTCTTTTTGTATTGTTGGAATAGTTTCAGAAGGAATGGTACCAGCTCCATTTGTATGTCTGGTAGAATTTGGCTGTGAACCTGTCTGGACCTGGACTTTTTTTGGTTGGTAGGCTATTAATTGCTGCCTCAATTTCAGATCTTATTACTGGTCTATTCAGGGATTCAACTTCTTCCTGGTTTAGTCTTGGGAGGGTGCAAGTGTCCAGGAAGTTACCGATTTCTTCTAGGTTTACTAGTTTATGTGCATAGAGTTGTTTGTAGTTATCTCTGACGGTAGTTTGTATTTCTGTGGAATCAGTGGTGATATTCCCTTTATCGTTTTTTATTGTGTGTATTTTATTCTTCTCTCTTTTCTTTTTTATTAATCTGGCTAACAGTCTATTTTGTTGATCTTTACAAAAAACCAGCTCCTGGATTTATTGATTTTTTTGAAGGGTTTTTTGTGTCTCTTATCTCCTTCAGTTCTTCTCTAGTCTTAGTTATTTCCTGTCTTCCAACAGCTTTTGAATTTGTTTGATCTTGCTACTCTAGCTCTTTTAATTGTGACAATAGGGTGTCGATTTCAGATCTTTCCTCGATTCTCATGTGGGTATTTATTGCTATAAATTTCCCTCTAGACACTGCTTTAAATGCATCCCATAGATTCTGGTATGTTGTACCTTCATTCTCATTGGTTTTGAAGAACATCTTTATTTCTGCCTTCATTTCATTATTTATCCAGTAGTCATTCAGGAGCAGGTTGTTCAGCTTGCATGTAGCTGTGCAGTTTTGAGTGAGTTTCTTAGTCCTTAGTTCTAATTTGATTGCACAGTGGTCTGAGAGACTGGCTGTTATGATTTCTGTTCTTTCGCATTTGCTGAGGAGTGATTTACTTCCAATTATGTGGTCAATTTTAGAATAAGTGCAATGTGGTGCTGAGAAGAATATATATTCTGTGGATTTGGGGTGGAGAGTTTTATAGATGTCTATTAGGTCCACTTGGTCCAGATTTGAGTTCAAGTCCTGGATATCCTTGTTAATTTTCTGTCTCATTGATCTGTCTAACATTGACAGTGGAGCATTAAAGTCTCCCATTATTATTGTGTGGGCGTCGAAGTCTCTTTGTAGGTTAAGAACTTGCTTTATGTATCTGGGTGCTCCTGTATTGGGTGCATATATATTTAGCATAGTTAGCTCTTCTTGTTGCATTGATCCTTTTACCATTATGTATTGCCCTTCTTTGTCTTTTTTGATCCTTGTTGGTTTAAAGTCCATTTTATCAGAGACTAGGACTGCAACTCCTGCTTTTCTTTGCTCTCTGTTTGCTTGGCAAATCTTCCTCCATCCCTTTATTTTGAGTCTACATGTGTCTTTACATGTGAGACGGGTCTTCCGAATACAACACACCAATCAAATTTGACTTTTTATCCAATTTGCCAGTCTGTGTCTTTTTATTGTGGCATTAAGCTCATTTACATTTAAGGTTAGTATTATTCTGTGTGAATTTTATCCTGCCATTTTGATATTAGCTAGTTGTTTTGCCCATTAATTGATGCAGTTTCTTCACTGTGTTGATGGTCTTTACCATTTGGTACGTTTTTGCAGTGGCTGGTACTGGTTGTTACTTTCCTTGTTTAGTGCTTCCTTCAGGAGTTCTTGTAAGGCAGGCCTGGTAGTGATGAAATATCTCAGCCAACTGCTTGTCCATAAAGGATTTTATTTCTCCTTCACTTATGAAACTTAGTTTGGCTGGATATGAAATTCTGGGTTGAAAGCTCTTTTCTTTAAGAAAGTTGAATATTGACCCCCACTCTCTTCTGGCCTATAGGGTTTCTGCTCAGAGATCCGCTGTGAGTCTATATGGAACATGTGTCCCAGTCTTCATCATCTTTGGAATCTTCTGAGTCCTCATCTTCATCATCTATCTTTGTGAGAAACTTGTGACTCTCCCCAGAAGAAAGACCTGATTTAGTCTTAAGAAAGTTGCAGCATTGACTCCGTCCTTACCCTCATCCTCATCTGAAGAAACTTCTGAGTCCTCCTCATTCTTCTCAGCCTCTTCATCCCCAGACTACTCAGAGTTCTGCTTATAGCTTGTGATATGGGACTTGAAATCATGGTTGTATTTTCAGATCTTCTGGCGCAAGGTGCTCAGAGCCTTGCATTGTTCTTGTTCATCGTCCCTTCTTTATCTTCCCAAAGCTCATTAAGACAGTCCTCGAAGTCAGCCAGGATACGGATACAGAACCGGGGCACACCTTTGCCCACAATGCTCTTGGCCTTCTCATATGATTTTCCCAAAAGCTCAACCTCTTCCAGGCACTTGGTGACATCACGAATCTTCATGGCATTACGGATAATCTGGATAAGGTTGGTAAACTACTCAAACCTCTTGTCCTTGGCACTTCAGACAACTCTCTTGGTATCTTCTTCATCCTCACTCAGCAACAATGGCTGTTTGCTGTACTTGCTTCCCACAGGTTTGGTGATGAGCTCCACCCCAGACAAGGATGACTTGGCCTCGCTGTCCGAACCAGCAGTGAAAAACCATGACATGGCGATGGTGTGGAGGTGATATGGCCGGCTCAGCCAGACCAGCTGAGGTCTCGAGTCACGCCACAGAGCCAGGATAGTGGAAATGTCCACACACACTATTTCTTTATACAATTTTCCATATGCAAATCCAACTTGATACAAGATGTATTTTCTAATACTCTAATACTAAATATATATGTAGAACATATGTAGTATTACAAGTATTAAAAGTATGTATACAGTGTCTACCATATATAAATTATACAAATATAATTTATATTTCACATATAAATTATACATGTATAAAACATGCAATTTATACTTTTTCTTTAGTCTTGAGAAAATAACACACAAATTTACATAAACAAAGTGGGAACATCAAATCTCACCAGCAAATCTGGCACATGCTCAAAATCAGAAGCAAGATGGGTTAGGAGAAAATCTGAATAATTCATGGGAAAAGATATGAGATATCATGTAGGAAACATAAACTGGGGATTAATACATTTTGTGTGTAAATTGGCTTATCTGTTTTTCAAAGGAGAAGATATAAAATTTCCAGGTGATTAAGAATATTCACTTGTTTTAAAAAAAAACCCTGAAAATTACAGATACATATGAATAAGAGGACTATCTTAAAAAGAGAAATAAAGGACAGATGAATGGAAAATAGAACACAATAAATAAAAGACATATAAAAGTCATGGAGGAACAAGATGAATTCAGTGCAGAGAAAAAAAGTGAAGACAGAATGAACACAGATGATACAGTTGTTCACGTAAGCCACAAAGCAACAGTACATGCAATTCTAAAAGCTCTTTAAAAGATGCAGTATATGAAAAAATCATAATTATAACAAGGCTAATGAAGAAGTAATTAAGAGTTTGACATTGGTATTTTCATTGTTGATAAAATTCAAGGAAAAACAAAAGCACTGTGACACATTTTTCAAAAGGAGTAATATTTAATTATTAAGTTTGGCAAAAGTAGCACCTATGATGCTTCTGCTATTCTTATCAGAAAAGAGGGCCTCTTGTAGAATAATTTTCTAGGAAGACAAAACAGGCTACCAGCTTACCTATCAAATTTTACATTCACTAACTCAAAATAGTATGGAAACTGAATAAATTCTTTACTTACTGGTTTTGCAAACTAATCAGTATTTTAGAATCATTTCACAGTAAATGTATATATTAATAAATCCTAATCCAGCTCTTACATTACATTACATATACACTAATTTTTTTTTAACAGAATCATACCAAAAATAATTTCTTTTCTCACAGAAGATATTAACATTCTATTCAAAAGCTGCATTAATTCCCAATGTTAACTATTATTGTCGAAGCCCTTAGAAAAATGCCAAAAAAAGACAAAAGGAAATGTATAACATAGGCTTTCATTTTAAATTATAACATTTACAAATACATGAAAATACTGAAAATACTCTGTAGTTTTATTATTCTCATATAATCAAATAAAGTACATGCTTATAGCACAAAAAATTTCTTACATATATAAATAATACATTAAATTGCACAGTTTTTGTCCTAGTATTTTAGACTTGTAAACTTTTCAATATTAGTGCCACCACAGAAGGGAGACAACCATAATACTATATAATAAGATAATTATTTAATCATATATTCTGTAAGATAGTTGATAAAATTATTACACATTGGACAATAAATTATTTATAGCTTTTTTTCCTCTCTCTCTAAAGATTATAAACAGTTATAAACTGAAAGCACGGCCCTTTCCACTAAAAATAACCTCCCCCAACCCCAGTGCACTCCAGCCTGGGCAATAGAGTGAGACTGCCTCTAAAGAATGAATGAATGAATGAATGAATACATACATAATCCAAGTGGAACTTTCTTCAATTATTTTGAAAATGTGATCAAATTATTCATTCTTTTCAGTATGGTTTTACCTTTGGGAAAGTGTGTGTGTGTGCGCGCGCGCGCATGTGTATGTTTATAAAAATAAGCTGCCTTAAAAGCACCAGTCTAAAAATGGGAGGAGAAAAAACCCTTAAGAGAATAAATGCTTACATTAATATATGTAGTACAAAACAATAATTCATTTAAAGCTGTTATGATTCCAGTGCTGTGAGGTGCAAACATATTATTTCAACATTCTTTTATAAAAGGCTTCTTATGGTCTTGTGACTTAAATGTACCCACAGAGCTAGCAAAGCACAAACTATTTTTTTTGTCATATTTTACTACCAGTATTTCTCATGCTTCTCAATCTACCAGGAAAAACCAACATGAAACCAAAATACAAAAGCCACTGATAGATGACCCTAGACATATGACAAAGAATAATCATAAAATAAACAAGTTCATAAGTATTCATTTATTGTCTTAAAATATCAGTAATACTGCATTTCTTTCCTGCCACACCGATTACTACAAAAGGAATATTGATTTGATACTTTACTTTTAGAAACAGAGTACTGCTCTGTCACCAGGGTTGCAATGCAGTGTCGTGATCATAGCTCACTGCAGCCTTGAACTCTGGGGCTTAACTCATCCTCCCACTTCAGCCTCTTAAGTAGCTAGGACTATAGGTGCCTGCCACCAGGTCTAACTAATTTTTTTTTTTAACTTTTTGTAGAGACAAGGTCTTGCTATGTTGCCCACGCCAATCTCAATCTCCTGGCCTCAAGCAATCCTCCTGCCTCTGGCCTCTCAAAGCACTGGGATTACAGGCATGTGCCATTGCACCTGGCCAATACTTGATATTTTAATACATTTTAGCCTAAAAAAAAGTAAAATGTCCATTAAAAAGATAAAATTTTATATAGATGAAATATCATCTGTAGAAAATACCTGAAAAATATTAAGAATACTATCCAAGTATACTCAAAATCTGTCACTGAGACACAATCAGGGAAGTGTAGAGTTTGTCAGTTAGAGAAATAATAACTATGGTTACAAAGCGACAAAAGCGCAAGGGCGCCAAGATATATTTCTGTTCCCATTACTCCCACCCATCTTAATCACCCCCGAGACCAAATGAACAATTAAAACTGTACTGGGAAGAACTTTAATTATATTAGACTGTTCTAAATTGATATCACATCATTTAATATTGTTGTGCTTGTGTAATAAAGATAAATTTGACTACAATAATATATCATTGAATAGAACATAAATATTTGGGGACGGGAAAGGTAGTACTTTGTCAAAATCTTAAATTTTTTACTCTCACTAGTGAGGAAGAATTATGCCTATAATAATTTCTTGAATGTCCAAAATTGTACACCTGGCAAAAACAACCCTGAGAATCAAATTCACTGATGGGACAGCATCAATTCATGGAAACAAAACCAGAAATTTTCACTCAGTTTACATTAAAACAAGTTAGCTTAGAAGTTAGAATTTACAGCTAACTTAATGCCACTGTTGTTTAAAACGCATGATTTTGATTTTGTATATTAATATGTGTTAAGCATAACCTTTATGACTTAGGCATCTGTGTTCATGAAGGATATTGGTCTGTAGTCTCCTTACAATTTAGTTTCTAGTTTCGTTGAAAGGGCAATGCTTGCCTCATAAAGTGAGTTGCAAAGTGTGCCCTTCTCTTCTATTTTTAAGAAGAGTCTAAGTACAACTGGTATTATTTGGTAAAATTCATCAGTAAGCTTTCTGAGCCTGGTGTTTTCATTGTGGGAAACATTTTCATTACAACTTCGATCCTTTAATAATTACAGAGCTACTTAATTATTTCTTTCAGAGGAGGCTTTGGTACTTCCAAGAAATTTGTGACATTTCAAGGAAATTCTCCAATTTATCTAAATTGCTGGACTTACTGGCATTACATACATTTTCCTTATCAGCCCCTCTGTATTTCTATAGAAACTGGAATGATATCCACTTTTTCACCTCTACAACAGGTAATCTGTGTCTTTTTGTCTTTTTTTACACCACTCGGACTATATGTTTATCAATTTTATTGATCTTCACAAAAATCCAGCTTTTAATTTTATCAGTTTTCTGTTTTTCTGTAATCTATTTCACTGATTTCAGCTCTTTATTATTTCAGTTTTTCAGCTTACTATAGATTTAATCTGCTCTTTTTTTTTTTTTTTTTTTTCTTATTTCTTGTGGTGAAAGCTGAGGCCACTTGCTTGGAACCTTTCTTGTTTTCCTAATACAAAGCATTTAATGCTATAATGGATCATTTAGCTGCATCCCACAGAACTTGATATATCTTTTTTTTCAGTTCAAAAATCCTTTGTTTAAATAAAGCAAGAAGGTAAACTAGTCCCTGTGACTCCATAATGGCTCAAGCCAAGGTCACTATTTAAAATTATAATAAGCAAAACCAAACAAGAGAATTTTTAAAATTCTGCTTTCATCTATAGATCACAACTACAGATCACAACTACAGAGAAATGATAGGAACTCTTTATTCAAAATATGCTTGTTTGTTTTAATTTGAAGATCCTGACTAGTGAGCAGCAAAAAGCATACAGTCATAAAAACAAAGGGAATTCCCTTTCAGTAATGTCTAGAAAGATAATATACAAACACATGCAAAGTATTCAATGTTGCTATAATTACTCAATGTGCTCTGATGTTTGAGTAACTGAACACATGAATATGATTAAGATTATGATGTATTTTATCTTAATCACTTACACATTTCCTAGATATAGCTCTATTCACTGAATTGGAAACCACCAACACTCCTGGTACTTAAATTATGGCCACCAGACACTGCACTGAAAGAACTCATAGTTCCATAGAAGAGTACCTTATTCTAAATTTGGTTCAGAAATACACAAGATTAGTAGGGAGGAGGTGCACTGACCAAAGATAGGATAATGTGAAAAGCAACAACAATAACTTCGACGGAATTAAGTACATCAAATACGTTTAAGTTGTTGAGCACACAGTGAAAATAAAAGTAAGAATGGAAGCTATTAGAGAACAACCCCTTAAAATGAATACTAAAATAAGGGGAAAGAATCACATATTTATCCTGCCTATTGTATAAACAAATAGCAGATATGAACTGTCCTATTGTATAAACAAATAGCAGATAAGAGGAAGTTTCTCTTTACTGACCTGACCTACATAATAAGCACAGAAGGAAAGACAAGAGTTAGAATGTCTCCTATTTTGCAACTACTATATAGTAACAGATCTCGGCCTTAACCACCACTGGCTTCCAATATCTGAAACAGACATTAAATTCCACCAGCTAAATGAGTATCAGTATCATCTATGAAGTAGTCTTGCTAAAAATGAAAAATAAACCTGCATTTGATCAAGCCTCAGTAAATTATCCGATTTATAGGAAATCTGAGGGCAAGAAAAACCAAATGTTAAAGACAATGGGGATGCAGCCAGAAAACGCCAGCATCCAGAAGATTCCATCTTCAACAAATAAATGCCAAAAAAGGAGAGGTAAGGTAAAGAAGGGAAGTAAGGAGCAAAAGGAGAGAAAAGACTTATCTATCAATCACAATTAATCCTTACTGGATCTTAAAGCAAACAGATATACACTATGGAATATTATGCAGTCATCAAAAACGATGAGTTTGAGTCCTTTGTAGGGACATGGATGAACCTGGAAACCATCATTCTCACCAAACTGACAGAAGAGCAGAAGATCAAACACCGCATGTTCTCACTCATAGGCGGGTGTTGAACAATGAGAACACATGGACACAGGGAGGAGAGCGCTACACACTGGGGTCAGTTAGGGGGAAATAGGGGAGGGACGGTGGGGAGGGGGGAGCTGGGGAGAGATAGCAAGGGGAGAAATGCCAGATGTAGGTGATGGGGAGGAAGGCAGCAAATCACACTGCCACATGTGTGCCTATGCAACAATTTTGCATGTTCTTCACATGTACCCCAAAACCTAAAATGCAATAAAATAAATAAATGGGAAAAAATAATAATAAATAAATAAATAAATAAATAATGTCTGTAGTATACTATCATTCGTACAAAAGAATAAACAGAATATATTTATGAATTTGCTTGTAAATGCACAGAATCCCTCTGGAAGAACATGAGAAAAACTAGTATCATGGTACCTGCAAGGAAACTAGATCACCAAATGGCAGGTAGGAAGAAGATTTTTGTATCTTTTGAATTGTGTGAATATATTCTCTATTGTAAAAAATAAACCGTGTTATTGCAATTACAAAGCTTGCCTAAACTAAAATTACCAATTAAATTTTTAGAGAAACTGCTTAATATTAGAGAAGTGACATAGCTTTTACTAGCATAAATATTACCTCATCATATGTGTATCTGTAGTCAGCCTTCTTTGATTTGAGGTCCCATAAAACTACTGTTCCAGATTCAAAGCCAATCAAAAGCTGTGATAAAAGAAAAAGCCACATTACCTAGGAATAATATCAATTATAAAACATTTACCTGCTGACAATGAAAGTAACTACTACCGTTCAAATGCTTTGAGTAGAAATGTACGATATAAACAAACGTCTGTATTGCTAATTAGTAATCACACAGATGACAAATGAGAACATTGCATGGCATATTTATATGTCTTTGATGATTAGGGACTCAAGATACAACTGACTTCTGAAAACAAAAACAGTACCATTTTGAAGTCTTAACTGTACATCTTCACTAATATAACAGATTTTAATAAATTGCTATGAAATATTAACATTTGTATGTATTTTATGTTTATAAACTTTTCAAATTTGACACACTATCAGGCAATCTCCTCTACTCCATCTATATATTGATAATTTCCAAATCATATTCAGCCTACATCCCTCTCATGAGATTCAGACACATAATTCCAGTGGCCACATCTCCATTAATCTACACAAGAGCCTCAAAGTAAATGTGCCCAAAATTGAATTAGCTATATTCTTCTCTACTCTGCTTCTCTGGATTTCCCTGTTGCAGTGTCTCTCACTACTCCTTACCACGTTTATTCAGTGGCACCGGCTAGAAACCTAGGGGTCATTATTAACTCTAGTCTCTCCCCCAATAGGTAAAATCACCATGTAAATTTAAATTACATTATATTATCTAATTTACTTCTCTCCACTTCTAGTGCCTCTTCCCTGGTTCAAGACACAAAGATTCCTTTTCCGGTCTCCCTGACTCCAGTCTTGCTCCTATTTTATCCCATTTCATATTGTAGCTACAGTAACAGTTCTAAAATACAAAATGAATGGGGAAATGTATGCTTCTATTTAAAACTTTTAAATGCCACACCATTATTTTTAGGATAAGTTGCAAACTCAGTAATATAACCTACAAGATCCATCATGGTTTGACCTCTGTTTACCTCTCCAGCTCCAACCCTTATCTCACCATGGCCACTCAGTACATTACAGTATATTCTTAAGTTCATGCTCTCTCTTATCTTTGAGGCTTTGTACATGCTGCCTCCCTACCTGAGCCACTCCATTTGAATGTCATCCTTTTTGTCTGACTAGTTCTACTCATCTCTCAGATGTCATTTTAGTGATCATTTCCTCTGGGAAGCCTTCCCCAACCTACCACATGTTAAGTCAATACCCTTCCTATGTGCTCCAATAACACTCTGTACTTTTTTTTTTTTTTAAATCTGAAGGATCACCACAAAATATAATAATGAACTTTTCCTTATTTGAATTATTGTGCAGTCTGTAAAACTGGCATATCTGGGCAAGGATTAGTTTTATCTTGTTTACCACAATACCTCTAACATAACACACAGGGCCAGATATGTTATAAATACTTAAGTGTTATGAATGCATCCATTTCAAAATGGAATGCATCTTCCTGCCTCACAAACTATGTACACTACCCATAGTACTTCTGCTGCCCCCAGCCCCTACCCTCAGTATTTTCCAAATCTCAGTTTGAGATTTTCTCTGCTTAAAACATCCTCCCCTTTCATTCAATAAGCAATCTTCTATTAATATTTTTAGTATAAATTCAGTGTTACTTCCTAGTTATGTCTATCTAGTTTCTCTAGACAAATTAAGATGTTCCCTTTCTTAAGCTAGAACCATGCATTTTCATATATACTTCCTAATACAATACGCACAATAAATATTTGTTTAATAATTACAGAAATGATTAGTTTATATCTGTTTGGGTAATCTGGGGATATGAACCAAATTTTGGCAGACCCAATAATTTTAATAAGACAAATTTAGAAGATATCAGAGTACAGGGGCAGCTGGAGGGGCTATTGAAACTAACAAAATAAGTTTTCCTACTTTAGTACAGAATAGTCAATTTTTCTAACCTTATCTCTTATTTCCTAGGCAATCTGAGATACATAGATCTTCTGGAAAAAAAATGATATTTGTTTCCTCTCTTTTCCCAGGCTTTTCAAGTATCTTGGACATGTGATATAGCATTGGAGAAAAGAGGAACTTCAGGAATAAGGAAAGAGAAGAAAAGAATAAAACTTAAGAGTTGATGTACACTGCAAATGGCACTGCTTAGGACCCAAGTAATCTAAATTCTAGTATTAAATCTGCCACTTAGCCATATAACTTTAAGGAAATAATTTTATCTATCCAGACCATAACAGCTTAAGAGAGTTAAACTTTAACCTCTCTAGCTAGATGTAGTATTCTAAGGATATTAGAAATATGTGACAACAGGTTAGTTTTATGACCGTAATCTTCTAGCTTTTCAACGCCTTTCTCTACAAAATCAAGAGAACAATAAATATTTTAAAATAGAAAACTAAAGATAGAGTACTTAATTAAACTTGGAAAATTCTTCAATGCTTATTCCTACTAGGGTCTTTTATAACCCACAGAGATGTTAGCTTACATACTAATGACAAATTGCCCTCTAAATTTTCCTTACAAAAAGCATTAGTGGGTACACGGAACATGAATACATCTCTCTACAACATATAAATGGTAAGAAAGTGTAGTGTAATAGAGAGTTCTCCTGGGCTGAAATTAAAGAAATCAGTCTTCAAATCCCAGATCCACCACAGCTCTGTATCTATAGAACACATAATGTCACTACATCTCGGCTTTATCATCTGTAAGGTAAGGGAAATTTGTAAATTAAAAATTGTTGAAAGGATCCAATAAGTTGTGTATATAATGTGACCAGTAAAGTGCCTGACACATAGAATTAAATAAATGGTAACTATTCCTATCATAAAGTAATTTGACACTAATGTCTAGCCATCCTTGGCCAAGACCGTCACTAAATGTGGCAGTATACACCTATAAGGTTAGCATTGAAGGAACTTGCCCTATCACCTTACATCATTTTTCAATGACAAAATGTCTAGATCTTTGCAAACAGGAAAAGAGTCTACAAGAAATCAAAGTTTATAAAATATAGTTCATTTTAGCATCCTAATATTTTTTAAATTATATATATATAACTTATTTACATCATCCTCCTTATGGAATGAATTATATATATAATTCATATAAATGTATATTGAGTAGTTGGTATTTTTATCATAAGTTAGATGCTATGGAAACTAGAAACCTGTATAAATATTACCTTTGTGCTCAAGGAGTCTTTCAGATTCAGGGGAGCTGAGATATGCACACATTTCTAATACAAAGCATTATGTGATAAATACCATAAAATTTCATAACTAAAGTACTAATAAATGTGAAAGAAAGAAAAAGCATTTTCTGTCTGGGTTATTATGGAAGACATCAAAAAAGAACAAAAGAAAAATATTTAATCTAGGCCTTAAAGGGTGGGTAGGATTTCAACAGAGAGGTAGGAGAGAATTCCATATAGAAGGACTCACATAAACAAAGGTATGAAAACATCAAAGAGCAGTTCATAACTGAAAATATAACTATTTGCTTCAGCACAGCATTCAGGTAAATATATCCTGAATAATAAGGAAATCTAGGACTATATTTTAAGAAAAGCTGATTTTATTTGTTAGATACTATAGACTCACTGAAAGCTTTGAAACAAAAGAACATTAAGATTAAAATGGCACTCTAGGCCAGACACAGTGGCTCGTGCTTGTAATCTCAGCAGTCTGGGAGGTCAAGGCAGGAGGATCACTTGAGCTCAGGTGTTCAAGACCGGATTGGGCAACATAGTGGGACTTTTAGGAAATTAAAAAAAAAAAAAAAAGGAAAGAAAGAAAAAAGGAAATAAAAGAAAAGAAGCACAGGAAGAATTAAAATAACTTGATGATCAATTCAAGGTGGAAAGGAAGTTTTCAATTCTCCTACCATGCCACCCATCCAAAGGCTTGGTTTTTAAATAAATATCTTGTATAAAAATTAAATAAAGATCTAGGTTACTTTATACTTGCTTTATGTAAAGTTTCTCTCCAAGCATACAATGCTATAATTATGACCTAACTCCAAATGGTCTAGTTATCTTTTTGTTTACTTAGTGGCAAACTAAGAGAACAGTGTTAAACGATATGTCAGCTCAACCTCTCCCACAATTGAGGAAATGAAAAACCTGGTTAAACTCCTCCATAAAATCCAGAGGTTTCACTTTACTGATTTCTGATAGCAATAAACTGCTTGGTATTTACTTAGCTTAACGTCATTAAATTATATAGGTAGAAAAATATCATTATTAAATAGAATTACCTGAAAGACTGGTTTGAAATAGAAAATATTCAGTCAAAAATATTTATTAGTTTTAAATGATTTAAATAACCTAATTTAACAATAGCTAGATACTGATTATATGAAACTGGTTTCAGAGTATTAAAAATTAAATAACACTTTAAAAACTCTACATTATTAACTGGAGCTATGTATGACAAAAAATTTTAGGGCAGATGAGCTATCAAAACAACTGTAACATAAGGCAATCTGTGTTAAGTGCTACAAAAACTGTATAATCAAAGTGTTCAAAAGAATCAAGACAACTGTAACATAAGGCATTCTGTGATAAGTGCCACAAAAATTGTATAACCAAAGTGCTCAAAAGAATCCAAAACAAAAGAAAACTTTATCAGGATTAACAGAAAATCAGGAAAAATAGTCCGAATGAGCCAATATAAATTAATGACCTGTAATTATATGTATTAAGTTTCACTTATGTTTTAGGGTATTTTCTTGTCCTTTAACATTATAAACGTTTCTTATTCTTTTATTTGTGCTTCATAATTAATAAGCATTAAGTGTATATGATACACAACCCTCAATGGCAATCTCAACTTGAAAGAATAAGTGTAATCCTGATATAGTATCTTTAATGAAAAATACAAAAATTCATGCATTTAAATACATAACTTTTTACAAAAAATTCTACCTTTCCCTCGTCCATTGGATTATCACTTATATGAACCACAGGTCCTGGGTGAGATTTAGATGACCTAAAAAAGAAAAAGTTAGTAAGACTTTGCCTTCAATTAAAAATTTTAATATGGCTACACATTTCTTTCCAAAAAAAGCAAGTGAACAGAAAATAAGTTATATTTATAAGGAAAGAAAGCATTTTAGCAAGTGATAAATAATAAATGTATAGTTCTTAATATGGATCAAAATAGGGAACAGGGAAAAAGTGATGACTCATATAAATAAAATTCACAATTAAGTATACTTTCTGCATAGGAAAGAATCTTTAGTCAAAGATTTGAGCATAGGAAATCTATTGTCAAGGCAGACTTCTCAAAGTTACTATTTTTGAATAACGCAGCACCTATCTTATTTTACTAAATTCTAGCCTCCTATTTAGGCATCCCATTTAGTTGCAATAGAAATAGAAAAAAAATTCTATTAAAAAAGCAACAAAGTAATGCCACCTATATCTGCTCAGAGAAAAAGAAATTCTACAGGTAAGAATACGGTTGAATTGGTGCTTATAGAATAAAAATAAGCATACTCCTAATTCAAAAACTCCAAAGTTTGACAGATCACTTCACTTTATGAGAGTCACCTGTGAAACTATACAGACACCTACACTAAGCCTACCCACTAGATGTCATGATCAATTCAAGGAGCAGACCATGAAAACCCTACCAAAGGACTGATATATGATAATAACATTCTTGCTACAGGAAGAAAAACCAGGATTAACACACTATTACAGCTATACTAACACATGACTTAAGAGATATGTCACGGAATTATCCTTTTCACAAAAAGATATAAATACTGTGGCATGCAACAATACAAGACTATTTGCTTAAAAACAAAAAGAAACATTAAAAAGGGTCTTGCCAATATCCTTAAACTTCGATTTTTATGTCCCCGCAATATATGAAAAAACTTCTAAAAAGAGATAAGATACAAAAAATTTAAGACAGGATGAAGAGTTAGCACTAAAGATCATTAGGGCCCTATAGGTCAACCCAGTTTTTGTTGCTAATATTAGTAAATGAAAACAATCATGAACTTATCAAAATTAAGTAAAATCAAATAAAATTAATTTGATAATATATTAACTTTAGCACACATTGTATCTGATGATTATTAAAACATATCAAGTAGTAGTTTAAATCCAGTGTTCTCCAAATACCGGTGGGAACCCATTTTTGGGTCATGGCCATCATTTGAAAGAAAAATAATTAGAAGATAAAAGAACAGAAAAAATTGAGTGGTTTTCATTAGTAGGAATGACTGTTTCATTAAACTTGTGTTACAGTTACACACATGTAAATATATGCATGCTGTGCACATATGTCTATATACATGTATATAAAGTATTTAAACGTACAAATTGCCACATCAACAGAATACTCACAAAAAAACTAATAAATCTGTACTTAACATTAAGAACATCTGTCACATATTTAATTCCATGCAGATTTACTGATTGGCTATGATCTAATGGTATTATCATACATAGAAGTGATGCTTTCAAATATGAAATACTTGTTCAAACTCACAGTTCAATGGCTTTATTCCACATAATGACGTAGCCTGAGAGTGTGAAGGACTCCACATTGACAATATGTATATTACCTCGTTCAGTTCCCACATAGAGCCACTTACTCTGGAAAGGCAGATGGCAAAATGTAACCCTGCAAGAGAAAAATATATTCAAAAAAGAAATTTGAAAAATGGTAAATTTTACTGATTACATTAGAGGGTTGATTATGATAGATAATTCAGCAACAGCAAAACATATATAACCATCAGATTTATCTATTCATTGTGATTAATTATGCTAATTCAGTTTTATATCAAACATAAGACCTCACAGTAAATAGATAGCATGGCATGATAGAACATGAGTTTTGAAGCTAGAATATGTTTCAAATCTGGCTGTCATCCACTAACTGTGTATCCCTGGGCATATCACAAATTTAACTTTAGGCCATATCTATGATTTCAATAACCACATGACCCCAGAGTACTACACTGTGTTTCTCAGGAGTTACTAAGCTACTAGCCACACTAATCTATCTCAGTACCCGTGCTTACTACTCCTTCTAGCCAAATTGCACCTTGGCTGATAGTTTTCTTCTTTTCAAGATTCAATTCAAATACCACTCGCATTCAAACTGATGAGATACTTTTCTATCAGGCCTGCCTTATATGATAGTAAAGGTCCATCTTTCTCACTAACTTGCAAGCCTCTTGAAGGACAGAGATTCCCTGTACTCAGCCTTAGACAATGTTTCTGAAATATATTTGAACTATTTCTTCCTATGTCCTGATGATACGGCAGGCCTTCATTAACAAATTATAATAATTTGCATGCGTGTGCTAAAATGCATCATTCTGACAACTGCAGACAGTTATATATTGGCTAATTTAATTTCAAGGTAAAGATGAATATTATCTTGTCCTTTTTTTTTCCTCTTGTCCTTTTTGTAGCACTTATTTTTAGTTAAAAAAGGTATCTTGTGAATATCTATAATACTTTTTTTTCCTTACAGACCCCTCCCATTTTGTCTCTCAGAATAGACTTTACAATTTAAAGGAATAGCACTTAAAACAACACAAAATGATAATAATCATTGCCAGACTGTCAACACTAACACTAGGCACTCAGCAAAGCATACAGAATATTTTCTATTTCCATTAACATACACTTTCATTACACAGAATTTTCAAGACAAAAACACTCATCAAATAAATATACATGCAACTCATCTTCATTCTTTCTTAGAGGTAATGTCCAGTTAGATAATGACTTAAGCTTCATCTATTTGTAATTTCTGCTGAGTGTTTTATATGACAACGTTCACTTTCTAAAGAATTTATGTAAATTTAACAAAGTATAGACTTGTCTACTGAATAAACAAAATCATTTGGTAGTACTCTGTTACTTCAAAGGCTCACTTTCTCAATATTAGCTACCATCCTAAGATTTCTTTCCCCCTCAGTCAGCTATAAAATTAACTTACATTACTGAGATATTTTAAGCATCTTAATGTTTTCCAGAAGTGAGAACAAAATCCAAAGATACTCAAGTCCTTCATGTAAAATGGTATAATACTTGCATATAATCTAAACAAATCTTCCCATACACTTTAATTCATCTCTAGATTATTCATAATGCCAAGACAATGTGAATGCAATGCAAATATACTATGTTTTCTTATTTGTATTTTTGTCCCAAATATTTTCAAGCCATAGTTGGTTGAGTCCAGGGATGTACAACCTACAGATCTGAAAGGCTGACTGTATAGAAATTCTCATTCAAACTGAGAGAAAGTGGAAGGTAAAAAGTTTATTCATCCACAACGGTACTGAAATTAGTATTGGCAATCGTGTATTTTTCTTAGTTAGATTTCAAGGCCTGGGAATAATTCTCTGCGGGTCTAAGCTCTACTCTCTTAATCACTGCTCCTTTCTCATGCAAGTTACCACTTATTTGCAGCTGAGTTCTTTTAACAGCCTGCTTCTGGCTACAGCCTCCTTCTATTTTGTCCCTTTCAGTCCAAGCTGGCAATGTTTCTATTGATGTAATTTTCTCAAGACACTTCCAGGTCTTAAATAAATTTTATTGGGCTTTACTCCATTAGACAAAAGTCACACTCACAAACCTTTTTTCAGATAACCCTTACTCTATCTTCGCTCTTGCTGAAATGCCTGTGAGATGATACTTTCAAACCTTCTAGATTCTCTGGTTTATTGAAAAGAGATCATTTATCTTGAAAAGATCTGTGAGGTACACCCTTAATCTCTTAACGAGCTCTTTGTGTGACTGAACTCTCCAACCTTTTGATCTTTAAGGGGTTTTTAGTAAAAATCATACAGCCACACTCTCACATTTTCCACTATGCCACACTTTTGGAAACAATCTCTCTTTTGCCAGCCGCATCACAGTAGGAATTTCCCAAATTGTCAAGTCCTGGTTCCTTTAATAATTCTTCACTCAATTTACCTCTCTCCTCTTGTATTTTACTATAAAGTGGCAAGAAAAAGAATGAGCTTGCACTCTCAACACTTTTCTTGGAAATCTCTTCAGCTAACTATACAAGTTAATCACTTACCCATTATGTTAGGGACAATTCTGTTAAGCATTCTGTTCTTCCACTATACAACAAGGAACCACTTTCTCCAGCCTCTCCCTAGCAAGAGACTCAAGTACTGAGTCCTACAAACAGCTTGTGCTGGGCAATCTATGCTTTTCTATCATGCTCCTCAAAATTCTAGCCTGTAATCACTGTCAAGTTCCAAAGTGACTTTCATATTTTTAGATATTTGTTACAGTGAAACTGGAATGGTATTCCACTTCCAGGTACCAAACTAATACCAGGTATTAGTTTTTTACTGATTTGTAACAAAGTATCACAAATTTAATGACTTAAAAGAATACTCATTTATTATTTCTGTAGGTTAGAGGACCAGGCACTTAATAGGTTCTCTGCTCAGCAACTTACAAGGCTAAAATTCACATTTCAATCATGCTGCCTTCCTGCATCCCTTTCTGGAAGTGCTGGGAAAGAATCTGCTCCCAAGCTCATTCAGGTTGCTGGTTGAATTCAGCATCTGTGGCTATAGGACTGAATCTCTGTCTCTCTGCTGCCTCTCAGGGGGTATACTCGTAAAGGCCACTGGTACTCCTAGAGACTACCGGCCCCCTCCATTTTCAACCCAGCAAGAAAGAATCTCCTGTCCACTGGATCCTTCTCATACTGTGGGCCTTTTGACAGGAAAAATCCAGTCTCTTTTAAATGCTCGCCTGATTTTTAGGCCTACTGAGGATCATCTTCATATTTGAAGGTCAACTAATTTGGGAACTGAAATATATCTGCAAAATGTCTTCACCAATTACAAGTGTTTAATTAATGAGGAGTAGGTATGTGTACATCAAGGGGTAGGTACCTTGGAGCCAATCTTAGAATGCTGCCTACCATAGGTATATGTTTAGGAGTAAAATTGTTGGGTCATGGAGGATGTGAATACTGCCCAAGAAACTTTCCGAAATGACTGCAACACTTAAAACTCACATCAGTAAGTTATGAGAAGCTCCAGTTGCATCATAATCTAGCTAACATTTTGCCATTCTGATAAGTAGTTGTTTTAGTTTGCATTTTTCTGATGACTGATTTTTGTCTTCTTTAAAAAAAGACTCTATTATTTTACGTTTTCATATAAACCGCTAAAATGACATTCGCTCATATTATAATACAAATTTGTACCTCTGCTTTAATGTAAGCTATTCGTGCATTAATAAATAGCTCATCCTGTTCACTAGCAGAGCTAAGTACTCTTATATTCGCCTTTGGTTATATACTGCCTCCTTCCATGTAATCTTTTAATGTCTTTTTATGTAATCTTTTTATACCTGTAGCACACTGTAAGGTCCTTTTGGAACTAGAACAGTCTCTTTAAATATGTCTCTCCTTTTCCTTGACAGAAGAAATTCCTAGCCAGGTAGTTTTAAAAGAGGATTTCACTGAGTACCAGCCCCCTAAAAGTCTGTGTAAGTCTAACAAAGATTTTAAATTAACTAATTGCACATGTTAAACAAGGATAAAATTAATCACAATAGTAAAACAAATTAAAAGATGCAGAATTGTAGAAGAAATTCTGACAAGGAAAAGGGGAGAAGTATTCAAAGAGACTCCTTATGGATAATTTTATTTTAGGAAGTGATCCAATACTTCCTAAGCATCTTTCCTTTAACAGTTTCAAGGTTATCAAATCATAACTGACTTTCCGCTGAATATTAAGATAATGTTTCTTTAAAATTTTGCTTGAAAACGTGATACTCTATACCCTGTGTTTCTAAGATGTCTCATCATTTCCATATCACCAACCAATTCTCTTTGTAGATCATAATTAGGTCCAGAATAGTAGATCCCCCATCTTCCCAACAGGACTGGACACCATTCATGCCTCTGTTCTAGTCCTTAATTTCACCCCGTCAAATCACTCTGATTTCTAATGCCTGTACATTATTCATTAAGCTGCTTTCAAAGAAAAGTATTTTGATAATATTATGCGATTACCAGAGAAACTTAATTCTGGGTCTTTGTTTCACCATTGTGATTAATTTTTTCCTTGTGTAACATGTGCAATTAGTTAATTCGAAATCTTTGTAAGACCTGTATAGATATTCTGGGGGTTGGTACTCAGCCAAACAGTCTTTTACAACTATCTAAGGTTATGCCCTATTTATGCGGCTACTGAGTAAACTGCAAGCTTTATAAATATGCAAAGCACAATACCGTAATAAAATAATAAAATAAGAGTATAATGTGATAAATTAGTTTTGGTTCTATATAAATTTATTTATGAGACTGGGAAAATTTGATGCTAGGGTGGCAATTTATTGCTACAGTACATTAAAGGCACCAAATCTCCCCTTGCTGTACTGGCATCTGAACAGATTAACTTCATTTGTCATACAGTTATTTTTTCCTTGAGAGGACTTTAAACAGGAATGTTTCATTGATATTTAGGTTACAGAAATCTTGATTATTAATGTGTTTCATTTAATAATTTTCCTTCCTTTTCATTACTTTAGAATGAAAGTATACTTATTTTATTCACTAAACAATAGACACATCTATCATTAAATATAAAAGTCATACAGAAACTGTAAATCAGAATATTGGAATAAAGAAAAACCATATGACTTTAGAAATATATTAAACTTTATTATCAAGGCTCAGCTTTTCAGGTGTTTAACATACTTACAGGGGAAAATATTCTATAAAATTTCATTAAGGCAAATTTTCTTAATCCCTGAGAATAAATAACTATTTATGTGAAAAGTTTTTACAAATAATAAAGCATTATATAAATCAAGAGGTATAAATACTAGACAATAATATTACATCCTACATAGAAAGTCCACAATAATTTAGTCTTCAATCTTAAAAGGCTTCACATATTGTTAGTTATAAACTTATGCAAAACCTTAACATGGTTGAGAATACTGGTCATACTAACTCATGGTGATAAAAAAAAAAAAAAAATACTAGAAAATAGTTGTAGCTGTTTATCAACCCATGACTTGCTCCTATTTAAACTTCTTTAAAGGAAAAAAAAAAACAAGGTATAAGCTAAATTGAATATATTCTGATACTGCAACTTACCTATTTTACTTATTAAATTCTCAGTCTATCGAAGCAAAGAACCTCTCCTTTACATGTATAAACCCAATGGCACATGATAACGAGGCTCACCAGTATCAAGGAAGAGGAACAAAGGTGATACATGTTTCCTAGAGCTGACAAAACAAACTACCACAGCATGGGTGGCTTAAAACAACAGAAATTTACTCTCTCACAGTTCTGGAGGCTGAGAGTCTGAAATTAAGGGGTCAGCAGGGTGCTGCCCTCTCTGAGGGTTACAGGGGAAAATCTGTTACATGCCTCTCCCCTAGTTGCTGCTATTGCCAGCTATCCTTTGCATTCCTTGGCTCATAGCTGCATCATTCAGTTTCTACCTCCATCATCACGTAGTATTCTCTGAGTTACTGTGTCTATGTCTCTTCACCTCTTCTTATATGGACACTAGTCAGATTAGTCTCCACCTTAACAATCTCATATAAACTTGACTACATCTGCAAAAACCCTGTTTCTAACTAAGGTTACATTCATAGGCACCAGGGGTTAGAACTTCAAGATTATCTTTTTGGGGAAAATAATTCAATCTGATGGGTAAGTAAAGTCCATAACCCCAGCATTCTCCTATGACATACTGCAGCTACCAATTCCTTTCAGGCCACGGAAGATTGAGATGCTGTAGCTACTACTATTGTCAAAGTAGTCCCTGTGATAAAAATTATATGGCAGACAAATTCCTGAGTTGAGCCGGGCAATTGGCACAATAAGCTACATGCTAATTAAGGGTGATATTTAAAATTGTATGGTTTTTCCCCAACTTTCAAAGTATATTTACTTTTTCTTTTGTTTGCTGATTTTAAAAAATTCTATCTTGTTGGTTTTAACCTACTTTTTTTTATAGCTGAATTGTGTGCTGCCCTCCTCAATTATATGGTGAAGTCCTAACCTTCAGTAAGGAAGAATGTGACAGTATTTGAAGATAGTGCGTATAAAGAGGTAATTAAGGTAAAATAAAGTCCTATGGTAGTCCCCAATTCAATACAATTGGTGTCTTTATCAAAGGAGATTAGGATACAGCACACACACCGAGATCACATGAAGAGGCAGGGAGAAGAAAGCCATCTATCTACAAGATGAGAGGCCCTCAGAAGAAATCAACCTGCTGACACCTTGATCTCAGACTTCTAGACTCCTGAATTGTGAGGAAGTAAATTTCTGTTGTTTAAACCACCCAGTCTGTGAAATTTGTGGGCTGCTAACCAAGAAGAACATTCATAAGTTTGTATTATCTCTAAAATCAAAATTATTCTACGGAAATTGAAATACCTACTTGTTAAACAAATATCATTCTACTGAACATCTGGGAAGCTGAACTTGTTTTAGCTTTGACTAATATCCTAATGACAAGGCCAAAGTCCGTGTTGTTTACTAATACAGGCTCAGCAGCCAGCACCAAGCTGTATATAATAGTTGCTGTATAATAGTTGTTGTACAATTATGTACAGATCAAATAAGGAGAAGTGGGTGGGTAAAGCTGCTTTAAGATGTAAGAGAAATGAAATAGCAAAGATTACCTGAATCTTAGAAAAAAATTTTTTGCAAATCAGAAAACTAACAGACAAAGCAGTAATTTGCTCAAGTTCACAGAGTTAGACCAAGACTTGAGACTCCAATTCCTGTATTTTTTCTTAAACATCATAAAAGTGAAATCACATCAAGATACATCCATATCGTAGGGTTGCACAACAACGTGAATGTCCTTAACATTGCTGAACTGTATACAGTAAGCACTCTGTATCCCTGGGTTCTGCATCATGGATTCTACCAACTGCAGACTGAAAACATTTGGAGAAAAAAAAAAAAAAACATGGATGGTGTGTCTGTACTAACTATGTGCAGATTTATTCTTGTCATTATTCCCTAACAATCCAGTATAACAACTATTTACAAAGCATTTAAACCATATATAAGTATTATAAATAATCTAGAGTTATTTAAAACACACAGGAGGATGTGCCTAGGTTATATGCAAATACTACAATCTTTCATATGAAGAACTTGAACATCCACGGAATTTGCTATTCACAGCAGGGAGGGTCCCAGAACCAATCCCCCACTGATACCAAAGGATGATTTTACTCAAAAATGTTTAAGGTTGTAAGTTTACGTGTATTTTACCACAATTTAAAAAAATAGAAAAAAAGTCCACATTATGAAAAAGTGCAATTTAAATCATTACATACAATTTATATTATATAATTTTCTACTAAAATAATAAAATCTAACTACTTATAATAAAAATAAGACAATGGTAAAGCACTTAACAATTGTTCACCAAATCTAGTAAAACAGGTTTTATGAGCTTTTCATATTTTTCCTACTTCTGCTAATTTTCTAAATAAAAATACACAGACCTTACATATACAAATATTAGCTATTCACTTTAAATAGCATAAAAGTGAAACATAATAACTGACCTGTTAAATTACCTCAAATCAATTGACAATGAAGAGAAACTAATCAGGCTATTGTTCCTATATTTGAATGTTGACAATAAAAATACAGTGTGGCAGTCATTACAACTATTTACAAATATTCCAGTTTCCTTTTTTCCCCCAGTTATACTACTGAAATTAGGGATGGCCATGTGACCTGCTCTGGCTCTTGAAATGAGAGTGGAAGAGACCTGTATGACCTCCAGGGAGAAGCGTTAAGAGCTAACATGTGTGTCACCGTTCTCTTCAACCTCTTCCACAGTGACTGGAAATATTTTAAAGACTGGCTATTCCTTAGCCAGGATTCTGAGGTAAAGATGACAATGAGAAGAAACCGTGTTCCCAGTATACCCACAAAGACACTGTGTAAACAAAAATAAATCACTGTTGTATTATTTCATTGAAACTTTGAAAGTTTTTGTTACCACAGCATAGCTCAGACTATCCTGACCAACACAAAATATAACGCTGAATGTAAAGCAGTTGCATAAAGAAAATAAGACTGGATTCCTACAGACGAAGAATGGGCAGGGAATGCGAACATTCACCTGTCTGGGGAAGCAACTCTGACAGGCTTCTACCATGGTACACACTACAGGGCATTCTGAAAAGAGGTAAATGCCACAGAGCTCAAGATGAGGGGCAGCAGAAGTATTGGGGCTGGGGGCAGATTCCTAGAGCTGCAAGACAGCCTCCATTACACCTTCCCCTCCCCACCTGTGGGTAGGTGCTAAGGAAAACTGGGCTCCTCCCAAATGCCACCTCTAACCTTTCAGCCATTTGAGGAAATCCTCAGTCTTGAAAGAATACAGTAAGGTTCATCCATGAGGCACTGGGGCCCATTCCTTGGCACTTTAAGTTCAACAGCTGCCATACAAGTTTGCAGCCATCCTAGAAGATTTCATCCAGAGGAGTTATTCCAAGACCAGATATTCTAACTGCAATTCCTTGTTTACTGTTGCCGTAATGAAGGCCAAAGAGGAGCTGAACTTTGAACAGGACCAACTAGTTTCTGGTGATCAGACAAGTAAATCACATTACATGAATCAAAACTGGAAAATCCACCAGTTCATTTCATTTGTAACTTTTAGGACCACTGTATACAACTGTGCAGGCTGTGCCCTGCATAACAGCACCCAACCAAGGCAGGGAGAGGCAGACAATGTAAAACTCCATCCACTGAGAAATGCCACCTTTCTCCACTTCACACAAAGACACCTTCTGTTTGCCAAGACATATGCCTACAGACCTCTTACAGATAGCTTACAGTTCCCACCCATTTACCAGAATTTCGTGGAGACCATCGTTAGAGGTACTCTAGAGGAGACGAACTCCATGCCTGACCATTAACTCCTGACTCTGGGACTCCCTGAGGCTTGATCCTTTCTCCACGAAGACTTATCGCAATACCCTGTAGAATGAACTGAACCACATACTACTGCATTCCTGTGCCCAGTGAGGAATATGGACATGCTACTGGCAAATGTAGTATCAGAGGTATGCTTCTGCTAAAATTCCAGCTCTTGGCAGAATCTCTCCAGTGAGCACAGACTTAAGAAAATTTCCAAAACACTATACTGACTAACATCATTTTGATGTAGAAGAGTCCAGAGTTTCTTGAATTTGATGCTGTTGATACTGTGAACCACAGTAATGATTTGCTGTGAGGAATCAGGGTCAAAGTCAAGCAAGACAAGTCATGACAACTCTGAATGCTGACATATGGCCAGCCATGATAGCTCAAGCCTATAATCCCAGTACATTGGGAAGCCAAGGCAGGAAGATCATGTGAGCCCAGGGTTTCAAGATCATTCTGGGTGACGAAGTGAGATACCATCTCTGCAAAAAATTAAAAATTAGCCAAATGTGGTGGCGTGCAACTGTAGTCCCAACCACTCAGAAGGCTGAGGTAAGAAAATTGCTTAAGCCCAGGAGGAGTTGGAGATTGCAGTGAACTATGATCGCACCACTACGCTCCGGCCTGGATGACAGAGTGAAATCCATCTCTTAAAAAAAAAAAAAAAAATACATATATATATTATATATATATACATATAACATATATATAATATATATCTGTATATATAACATATATATACATATATATTTTATATATATATATTTTATATATATATAAGAATGCGGATACACATTCAGGGCTCACCTTAACAGACTGGCTGATCTATGGGAATGTAAGATTTTTAAAGAATAAGGTTTAAGACAGAAAATGAACAGATCGTAGCAGTATCTATCAAGTTAGAAGGGAGGGTAATACAGTGGAAAGAGCTCTCAACTACAAATTAGAAATCAAAGATTTCAGATTTCATTCTAAAACCACTGATTTGCTTAGACAAATTGTTTAATCTTTTTCTTCAGATTCCCAGTTGCAAACAGAAATGATAACTATCCTACCTGCCTTTTGCATGGATCTACTAAAATAATATATAATGGAAAACATGAAATGTTAAATAAGTAATAAAACAAATTACAATAAAGTATCTTTAAATATATAGGCTAATTTTAGGGTACTATTCATACCCCCTTTTAAAACTATACATAGGGGTGGGTGTGGGGTATGGGTATGGGTATGTGTATACATCTGCAAAGAGTGTGAATTATTCATTTTCTTTAAGAACTATATATAGAGTCCACTTCCAGTAATGACCAAAAAAGCTCCTATCAGATCACCTGTCCCTCAGATAATAACTATAAACTCTTGACAAAATAGCAGAAATAACAACCTAAAGAGAGTAGAGAATAACCAAAAGTTAGCCAATTCTGGCACAGAGTCATCTCTTAGAAAAGAAAATGGCATTAAGTATGGTTTCCGGGCTTCCAAAAAAAAGGACAGGTGCCAGTCTGTACCATGATGGGAGCAAAATTTCCAACAGAAAAGCCACTGAACCAGAGGTCACTGACTGGGACAGCCATAGCCACTGGAAAATGAGGTGGAGAGAAGAAAGACAAGAACCAGAAAGGAGAGCACCAAGTTCTGTGTATAAATCCCATAAACACCTGTGGCTGAAGAGTGCATACTCAGGGCAGATTCTAAATTGCCCACCCAAAAATAAAAACACTAGATTGAAATTTGAACTGCTTCCTGAGACAATTACAGTTTGAGTAAAATCTAGTTAATTTCCAGCTTTTAAAAAAAGCAAAAAAAGCCAAAATCACACACACACACACACACACACACGCACACACACACACACACAACCTACAACAACCAACAGTGCTCTTCAAAAGAATATAACAGAATCCAAGGTGTCTATAACATAAAATACACAACGTGTAGGTTACAATCCAACATTACTCAATATACACAAAATAGGGGACTGTGACCCATTCTCAAGAGAAGAGACTGTCAATAGAGACTGAATTAGAGACGACTCAAGTGTTAGAACTGTTAGCAAATGAGACTTCTGAAGTAGCTATTATAACTGTGTTCAATAATGTAAAAAAAAAATTGCTAATAAATGAAAAGATAAGAAAGAATAACAAAAAAGTTCTGGAACTAAAGAACACAGTATGTGAAATAAAAAATTTAACTGGATGGGCTTAACAGAAGAATGAAGATGACAGAGAAAGGAACAAGTAAATCTAAAGAAATATCAATAGAAATTATCCAATCTGAAAAACAAGAAAAACATGAAAGAAAATAAACAGAGTCTCAAGAACCAACGGAAAATAATGAAAGGTTTAACATCTGTAACTAATACTCTAGAAAGAGAAGAGGGAATGGAGCATAACAAGTATCTGAAAAACATATCAGCTGAAAATGTCCTAAATTTTATGAAGATTTACAGTTTTAAGAAGCTCAGGCCAGGCACAGTGGCTCATGCCTGTGATCCCAGCACTTTGGGAGGCCAAGGCTGGTGGATCATTTGAGCTCAGGAGTTCCAGACCAGCTTGAACTACATAGTGAAATCCCATCTCTACTAAAATACAAAATTAGTAGGGCTTGGTGATGGGTGCCTATAATCCTCACTACTCAGGAAGCTGAGGCAGGAGAATCACTTGAACCCAGGAGGCAGAGGTTGCAGTGAGCCAAGATCACACCACTGCATTCAGCATAGGTGACACAGCAAGACTCCCTCTCAAGAAAAAAAAAGCTCAGCAAACCTCAAGCAGTATAAACCAAAAATACAAAAACTAGCTGGGTGTGGTAGTCCATGCTGGTAATCCCAGCTACTCAGGAAGCTGAGGCAAGAGAATCACTTGAACCTGGGAGGGGGAGGGAAGGGAAGGGAAGGGAGAAAATAATGGTTACACATAGCACTGTCAAAGTGCTTAAAACCAAAGATAAAGTGATAATTTTGAAAGCAGACAAAGAAATAGGATGCATTTCATACAAGGGAGTAAAAATTTAAATAACCACTGATTTCTCATAGAAACAAAAAGGAGGGCAGAAAATAGTGAAATAACAGCTTCAAAGTGTTGAAGGAAAACCACTGGTAGGTCATAAAATTCATAATTAGAAAGTCCACTACAAATTCTTCAAATTAATTACAAACTGTCATTTCATATAATTTCAAACTCATCAAATACTATATTTCACTGAATCTAATATGATACTGGCTCTAGGGCATGCCATTATTTTCATTTAGTATTAATAAAATTCACAAAACATTTCGAATTAATTATACATAAGACACCATTCATTAACAAAAACACTGTAATTTCAGAGACGTAAAAACATTAAAAATACAAAATAAGTAAATGCTAAAGTCAATAGTCCTCTTTAAAAAGCCAAATCAAAATCCCAGCAAGCTATTTTGTGGATATTGACAAACTGATTCTAAAGCTTATATGAAAAGGCATAAAACTCACAACAGCCAACATAATACTGAACAAGACGACCCAAGTCAGAGGGCTGACACTACCCATCCCTCCATATCTGTGGGGGATTAGTTACAGAACCCCCTCAGATACCAACATCCAATAATGCTCAAGTCCCTTACATAGAATGGTATAGTATTTGCATATAACCTATGCACATTAAATAATCTCTTGATTACTTCTAACACCTAATACAATTTAAATGCTAAGCAAATCACTGTTATCTTGTATTGTTTATTTTTATTATCTTTTTATTTTTTCCCCAAATATTTTCAGTCTGCTGATGGCTGAAACCAGATGTGGATCCCACAGATATGAAAAGTTGATTGTATTAGGAAAATAACAGCCAAATAGATTAGTTGATCTATCTTGAACAGAACCAGAGAACCAGAAATAGATACACTTAAATGCAGTAAACTGCCCTCTGATAAAGGAGCCAATACATTTCAATGGGAAACAGACAATCTTTTCAACAAATGGTGCTGGAACAACTGGACAATCATAGAGAAAAAGAAAAAAGGAAAAAACTCTAGACACGGAACTTACATATTTCAAAAAATTTAAATCAACATGGATCATAGAGCTAAATGTAAAATGCAAAACTCTAAAACTTCTACAACATAACACAGGCGGAAATCTAAGTAGTGATCTTGAGTTTAGTGATGAATTTTTTAGATTAAAAACAGCAAAAGTGTGATCTCCGAGAGAAAAATTAAGCTAAACTTTATTAAATATGAAATATCTGCTCTGCAAAGACACTGTGCAGAGAATAAAAATAAAAGTCACAGACTAGGAGAAAATATTTGTACAAGACATATCTGATAAAGGTACTCAAAACATACAAAGAATTCTTAAATTATCAATCAGAAACAAACAGCTCAACTTAAAAATGGGCAGAAAAATCTGGACAATTCACCAAAGCAGCATATGAAACAAAGGAGCATATGAAAAGATAACCTGCATCATGTATCACTAGGGAATTGCAAATTAAAATAACAATGAGGTAACACTACACACGTATTAAAATGGCCGTAAGTCCATAAACTGGCAATAACAAATGTTAGTAAGGAAACGGAGCGAAAGGATCTCTTATGCTAGTGGGAATGCAAAACAGCATAGCCATTAAGGAAGACAGCTTGGCAGTTTTTCACAAAGCCAAAGATAGTCTAGCATATGATCCAGCGACAGCACGCCCAGGTATCCAACTGTGTTGAAAAGTACATCCACGAAAAAACTGCATGTGAATATTTGTAACAGCTTTATTCATAATGGCCAAAAAAAACAAAAACCAAGATATCCTTCAATAGGTGAATGGAAAAACAAACTGGTACATCTGCAAAAGAAATTTACTGATAAAAAGATATGAATTAGCAAGCCACAAGACTAGGAACATTAAATGCATATTGCTTAGTGAGAGAAGACAGTCTGAAAAAGCTACATGCTGTATGATTCCAACTACAGTCATGTGTCATTTACAGAGAACTATGTTCTAAGGAACGCATCAGCAGGTGAGTTCAACATTGCATGATCATGGAGTATATTTACACAAACCTAGATGGTACAGCCTATTGCTCCTAAGCTACAAACCTGTAAAGCATGGTACTATCTATTATATATTGAATACTGCAGACAACAGTAACACAAAGGTAACTATTTGTGTATCTAAATATAAAAAGGTACAGTAAAAATATAGTATAAAAGATAAAAAATAGTACACCTATAGAGGGTAGTTATCACGAATGGAGCTCACAGGAACAGAAGTTGCTCTGGGTGAGTCCATGAGTGGTAAGTAACTGAAGGCCTAGGACATTACTGTACCATACTGTAGACTTCATAAATACTGGATACTTAGGCCAGGCTACATTTATTATTAAAAATTTCTTTCTTCAATAATAAATTAACCTTAGCTTACTGTAAACCTTTTTACTTTAACATAAAGATTTTAAATGTTTTAACTTTTTGACTCTTTTGTAATAACACTTCAAACAGAAACACACTATACAACTATACAAAAATATTTTTTCTTCATAGCTTTAGTCTATAAGCTTTTTTCTATTTTTAATCTTTTTTTTTTAACTTTTACTTTTTAAACTTTTTTTTCAAAAAACTAAGACATAAACACACACATTAGCTTAGGCCTACCCAGGATCAGGATCATCAATATCACTGTCTTCTATGTCTGTATCTTGTCTCACTGGAAGGTCTTCAGGGGCATTAACACTCACGGAGCTATCATCTCCTATGATAACAATGCCTTCTTCTAGAATGTTTCCTGAAGGACCTGCCTGAAACTGCTTTTCTTAAATATGTAGAAAGAATAAACTAACTCTAAAATAATAATAAAAGGTATATCCTAATAAATACATAGCCAGTAACATAGTCACATTATCAAATATGTACTGTACACAATTATATGTGCTATGCTTTTAGGCAATTGGTAGCACAATAGGTTAGTTTACCCTAGTATTACTACAAACACGTGAATAATGCATTGCACTAGGATGCTACGATGTTATGACAGATACAGCATCACTAAGCTATAGTAGTATTTCAGCTCCATTGTAATCTTCTGGGACCACCATCATATATGCAATTGTCACTGAGCATAACATCATTATGCAGCACATGGCTATATATGACATTCTGGAAAAAGGAAAACTACAGAGACAGGAAACAGGTCAGTGGTTGTCAGGGGCTGAGGATTAGAGAAAGAGTATGGATAAATAGGTGACACACATTGATTTTTAGGTCAGTGAAACTATTCCATGTACTACTATAATGGTAGACACATGACATTATGCATTTGTCAAAACACATAGAATTGTTCAACACAAATAGTAAACCTTAACATGTTATGAACATTAGTTAATAACAATGTATCAACATTGTTTCACTAATTGTAACAAACTTACCGCACTAATGCATGTTAATATCAGAGAAAACCATGGAGAAGGACTTGAGTTGGGGGAATGAGGGTGGTATATGAACTATGTGGAAATTCTCTGTAGCATCTGCTCAATTAGTCTATAAATTTAAAATTGTTCTAAAAACAAAGTCTATTAATTTAAAAGCTGGGCATTTCAAAATCAAAGAAATGTGATATAGTTCCCTGTTTTGGGCATCATATTACAGTAAAAGTTAGAAATAGAGGCAGACGTAAACTATAACTACAAACTTCAAGATATCCCATTTTCGAAAATCAAATACTTACTAAGCACATCCTATGTCAAAAATGTTACCAGTTACCTCGTCATGACGGAGCTGCGATTATAACTATTTTTCCTTAGATCTCCCAACTCTCTAGTCTCTATGCTGTTTTCTACCCTTTGCCTTATTCCAAGAATCATTTCTCCCAAACAATGTTTCTCACTAATTCCATGAAATGTCATGATAATCAAATACGATAGTCTAAGGTAAAACCTTACAGCTCACAGGTTTCCTTCCTCTACTGCAAAAGTTCTCACATTCTCTTCTTCCTCCTTTATTGTCAAGAGGTTTTAATCATAATTTTAGACATTAAAAACTAAAACTTAACTAGAAAAAAGTAGCAACTTAAGAAAACAAACCAACTTTTCCTTAGAAATTAAAAAAAAAAAGAATCAAGCATTTTCCTTTTGGTATTCCTGTAAGATTCAAAATTTTAAAACTTTCCTCAAAATATGAAAAAAAGCATTGTGCTTTTAATGCTAATTACATATATATGATATACATACATAAATACAACCACACATGTATACAAAACAAACAATATACATCTCTCAAATTATTGAGGGAAGGGACTACACCCTTACTCATATTTCATGCCAAAATAAGTTCCATATAAATCCAAAGATTAAGTATAAAAAAATAAAACTTTAAGAGTATTACAAAAGCCAGGTGTGGTGACTCACACCTGTAATCCCAACTATTTGGGAGGCTGGGGCTGGTGGATCACTTGAGGTCAGGAGTTTGAGACCAGCCTGGCCAACATGGCAAAACCCCATCTTTACTAAAAATGCAAAAATTAGCCAGGTGTAGTGGTGCATGCCTGTAGTCCCAGCTCCTTGGGAGGCTGAGGCACGAGAATCACTTGAACCTCGGGGGCACAGGTTGCGGTGTGCCCAGATTGCACCACTGGATTCCAGCTTGGGCAAGAGAGGGAAACTACGTCTCAAAAAAAAAAAAAGAGAGTACTCGCAAGAACGTATGGGGAATGATGGTTAATAAAACTGGGGTGAAAAAGTTTTTCCAATGAAAGCCCCAAATTCACAAGTCATATCAGAAGAGATTTCTATGACCAAGCCAATCTACTTCTACAGGTTTATCTTATGGATATACTTGCATATGTAGACAAAGACATATATGTAACATAACATCGTAACAGAGTAAAATGAACAGCAGACTGAAAATGATTATGTGTCCACTGATGAGGACTGGCTGAATAAATTACGGCATGTATATAGAATAGAATATTATACAGTTATGAAAATAATTCAGGAAGATTTAAATGTGTTGATATGACACAATCTGTGGGATATACGTTGTTAAGCAAAAACAAGTTACAGGAAGAATATGTAATAGCTTCCCTTTCATGTTAAAAAAAAAAAAAAAGCAGGAGAGCTATGCAGAGATTTTTTTCTTTTATACACATACTTTAAATACTTCTAGAAGGACACAAAGGGAATTTATGTGGTTGCCTGTGGAAAGAAAGATGGGTCTAAAAAAATGAATCTTGCTTTTACTGTATATCCTTTGAAGTTTTTGAATTAGCTTTTAGACTGTGCATAAAGACCATTACAAACAAAAAATCAAAGACTAAAATTCAAAGCAAATATCATAATAGTAAATATCCTATACATAGGATAACTGAGAGAATTCTTACCTTTCTCTGCAAAATTTAAGTGAATGTAGTATGGCAGGCCTCTTTTGACGTAAATTCCATAAGTGTAAGGTGTCATCAGCCAAGGCACTCACAAGAGCTCCCTTAAAAATCAAGTATAACATATTTCATACACAATATACAAACATTAAGTCTACTCAATAGTTGCCAGAAGTATTTCCTTCCCAAATTCCAAAACTTTCTGCCAATAGATATAGATCTAAGAAACACTTGCCTCACTTAGATTCAAAACAGCAGATGTAAAAAGTGTATGTGTATTACATGTATGTAAATATGTTAGCTTCTTCGATAATTTAAAGTATAATTTAGTATCTCATAAGCCAAAAGTACACTAGGATCTAGTGGAATAGTATGGTTAAGATCTAGTTATTTAAAATTAGAGGTCAGACTGTAAATTACTTGGTAACTATTATACATACTTCCTTGATTAACAGAACAAAATATGATATGAATAACCCCCTCATTTCATTTAGCTTAAGACCAATCCTTATGAAAGTACTATACCCAGACCATAATTCGACTACTAGAACAGTATGGAAAATAAAGATAGCATTTGGCACACTGTAACTTCCATGTTTGAAGGTTTCAAAATCTGACTAATTTAGAATGTTAAAATGCCTGATACCACTAAATATTATTATTTATAGGGAAGAAAAGGCCTGGCAGTACTTGAGAATCATTTAAGTGGCTCATTCTCACCCAAACCGAACAAATCAGAATATCCAGAGTGCAATAGTTTAGATGTGGTTTGCAATGCCAAAACTCACCATGTTGAAATTTAATTGCCAATGAAGTGGTGTTAAAAGGTGGTAAATGATCCCTCACTTGGTTCATAAGGGATCTGCCTCCATGAAGAGTTTAATGCAGTCTCCGGGGAGGGAGGGAGTTTTCTCCCTCACAGGACTGGATTCTTATGCTAGTGGTTGTTATAAAGTGAGGCTGACCTCTTTGCTCTCTTGGCTTGCACCAGCTTCCCTTTCTGCTTCTCTACCATGTTATGATGCAGCATGAGGCCCTCACCAGAAGTCAGCCAGATGCAGCTGCTCAATCTTGGACTTGCCAGCCTCCAGAATCAAAAGTTATATAAACTTTCCTTATAAATTACCCAGACTCAGGTATTCAGTTGTAGCAAGAGAAAATGGCCTAAGATATAGAACAAAGACCTATGCAAGCATATTTTGAAAAACCTCCAGAGACAACTGATATAAAATTATGAATGTGATGTGATGATTCTGAATAAAATTATGACTCTCTAGACTAATCTATTACGATGTCTAAATGTTTTTCCTCAAAGGAGCTAGAAATCTATCATCAACACTGAGAGAAGACTAAGACCAGAGATGTAACATGCAGAATTTACATTAATTTCAAAACCGATTAGCAAGACCAATCTTTTTGGTTATTGTAAGAAATCTTAAAGTCACACCCTTTCAAAATAAGAGTTTCTCATCTACTCAGAATAATTAAAGCAGCTGTCAGGACAAGATTTATATTAAATTATCTCTCCAACTCCTTTTCACCTTCAAAATTCTATGAGGGCTACCCTAGTGTGTAACTTCTGTTGCCAGGACATGACAACTGGAATGCAGAAACACATAAAGTTCACACTCCCTCCATTTCACCGGAAAGCATCCTCTTACCTACATCACTTTGAAGTAGAGAAACTCAAAGGATTTAGTGTGTCAAAGATTTGTACTGTTATTTCTTATTTACATCATATATCAGGCCACGCCATCTTCTTTCTTAATATGTTTGCCACATCTTACAATCTCAAGGAAGAAGAGAAGACAAAAAGCCAAAATGGCAGTAACAGCTAACCTCCTCTTGTGGTGGCTCCTTCACCTACACACTATATAGTTTTCTAAATCTGAAAGCAAACAGGTAGACCTAATTGTCAGATTTCCACTTTTTAACACAATAAAACTATCTTTATGTATTTATAATTTAACATTCAAGTAGGTTAAAAAAAAAAAAAAAAAGGCCATCCCAAAGAAGTCTATGATCAATCTTACTGAAGAGAAAAAGAATACTTAATACAAATGTAAACAGTATAAATTTAATATTTCTAATATTTAGGTGTACAGTAATTGATTTGCTGTATTAACATCAGTTCAAGTGTTGCTTTAAAAAACAATTTTAACGCAAGTATAAAAATGAAGAAGAGGCCAGGCATGGTGGCTCACGCCTGTAATCCCAGCACTTTGGGAGGCCAAGGCTGACAGATCAAGAAGTCAGGAGTTTGAGATCAGCATGGCCAAGATAGTGAAACTCTACTGAAAATACAAAAATTAGCTGGGTGTGGTAGCACGCGCCTGTAGTCCCAGCTACTCAGGAGGCTGAGGTAGGAAAAATTGCTAGAACCTGGGAGGCGGAGGTTGTAGTAAGTCTAGACCATGCCATTGTGCCCCAGCCTGGGTGACAGAGTGACACTCCATCTCAAAAAAATAATAACAAATAAATAAAGAAGAACATGTTACTAGATGCCAGGGACTGAGGGTGAGCAGGAGTTCAATTACAAAGGGACTCCCTTAGTGCTGAGGGTGCCTTTTTATTTCTGAGGGAATTCCTTCCCTTAGAGTTGAGGGAACTGACCTATATCTTGATGTGGTAGTGTTGCATGAACCTGCACATGTGATAAAACTGAACTACACATACAAACACACAAATAAGTGCACATACGAACTGAAAAATCTAAATAAAGGTCTATCGTTAGTAGTATTGTTTTGTTGTCATTTTTCTGGTTTGCTATAGTAGTATTGTTATATAAAATGTTACTACTGGGAGAAGCTAAAAGAACGGTACACAAGCACTCTCTGAAACTATTTTTAATCTTAACTGTGAGTATAATTATTCCATGATAAAACATTCTTTAAAAGAGGAAAAATAATCTGAGTCCTCATATATGGGTTCAACAACTTTCCACATTTTAATTTTTAAAAAATTCTAACATTAGGAGAAATATCTAATGTAGATGACGGGGGGATGGATACAGCAAACCACCATGGCGTGCGTATACCTATGTAACAAACCTGGACATTCTTCACATGTAACCCAGAACTTAAAGCATAATAAAGAAATAAAATAAAAAACCGAATATTCGGGTATAAAACCCAGAAGCAAGCTATCTGTGAAACTGCTTTGGGATAAGTGCATTCATCTCAGAGAGCTGAACCTATGTTTTGATTCAGCAGTTTAGAAACACTCTTTGTGTAGAATCTAGAAAGTGACATTTCACAGTGTACTGAGGCCCAAGGTGAAAAACTAAATAACGGGCGATAAAACCCTAAAGGAAACTATCTGTGAAACCGCTTTGCAATTTGTGCATTCATCTCAGAGACGAACCTATGTTTTGATGCAGTAGTTTAGAAACACTCTTTGTGTAGAATCTAGAAAAGGATATTTCAGAGTCCACTGTGGCCTATAGTGAAAAACAGAATTATCGGACTATAAAGCATAGAAGTACGCTATCTGTGGAACTGTTCCGCGGTATGTACATTCATCTAAGAGAGTTAAACATTTGTTTTGATTCAGCAGTTTAGAAACATTGGTTGTGTGGAGTCTAGAAAGTGAAAAATAAAAATACCAAAAAAAATTTTTTACACTTTTAAAATGCCTAATTCTATACAGAATACCGAAGTTTTTAAAAACACATCTTCTCACCTTGAAAAATCTAGACAATTGCAAATTATTTTGATTACAGCTTTATGGAGGTTTTTTTACATTGTCATAATTATCTGTTTATACCCATGATGCCTTTCTTAAATCCTCTGGTGTGAAGAGAACATTTATCAAAAGCCAGAGGTATTCAGAAATTTATTTTCTCTCATATACATTTAAGAAATTATTCCACAGAGCCTAAAGATTTAGGGTCTAAAATAATGTCCACAATCTGTCCTCATATCTAAGGAGATCAGAGCCTTTTCTGAAGCAATTTCTCTTTCTTCCTTTTAATGACCAGTAAACATCTATTCTCAGAGCTGCTCATATATTCTCAAAATATGTAAGAACAATGTTTCCTATGCTGATAAAATGATGTTTTCTCCAGCTGCTTCTATACTTTCTAATAGGAAGGTGACATCAATTACTTAAACCAATTAAGTGACATAACTGGGTGTTATTTAAGAACTCTGGCCAGTAACCATTTTCTAATGAATGAATGTTGGTTTCTTCGTTGTATTCCAAAGCAATTCGTTAAAGAAGCACATTCTTTATCATAAGCTCAATCTTTAAAAAAATATTTTAATATAGATTTCTATATTACACAGTATTCAATATCCCTTAACATTTAAATGCAGCACCTTTTACCAAAAACATTTACCTTAGGCCATTCAATTTACAGCACTGTGTAGAGAAAACATTTTACATTATTTATCTAACTGGCCATGATGTTCACTTAAAATGAATTACTATTTCTGACCCATAAGAAATTAATTTTTGTTCAACTATTTAAATAAAATGTGAATGTATAAAAGAAATCTGAGAGACTAGATGTGGCCCTATTTTAGATATAAGTAGAAATGATTAAAACAATTCACTCACCTCATTGATCAGGAACTGGAGCTGGATTACTGCAGCTCCACTGTCATGCTGGCAGTAACATTCTACTCCTGGACGACCAAAGCTGTAATCAATTCCATTAAGGAGTTTAAGGTATTTGTCAGATTTTTTTGAAACTGATTAAGTTATGTAATAGGCTGATCAATATTCCAATGACCTCATATTCAATACAGGCTATTTACTAAAGCTGAGATTTAGAGTTAGTTTTGTTACATATCAATCGAATCAGTTTCTGTTGAGAAGTCTCAAAGATTACAGTTTTAAACAAAATAATTAGGAAAATGAATTATTAAAATCAGCAACGTATCAAAACAAGATAATATATAGGTAATACACTTTATGCTGGCCCAAATTATTTTCTTCAGCTTAAAATAACAGAAAGAAGAAAAAAGGTGGTTGGATCTATAGAATATCCAATTTTGCTGAAGTCAGCAAACAAATCTGAAAAGGAGTCAAATGTCATTTTGGAATGTTGCTTTTAGAAACAGTAATCTTTTCACTGTCAATTTTTTTCATTTCCGCAGTGTAATTTTTAACTAAGACTAAAAATATAATGAAGAACAACATAACTATGTTTCTAGTTGAAACATAATATTGTATCACCAATGAATCTACCGATCTTTTAAATAGGCATGGATGCTGACTAAAATGAATTGGCATACAATAACAACAGCAAATATTCATATAACATTTTCTATGTGTTAGGCATTATTATTAAAATGTTATTTATATCAACTCACTTAATCCTCATAACTCATGAAGAATACGTTATTTTTCTCCATTTAAACAGATAAGGAAGCTGAAGAAATTATGTAACCTGTCCCAAGTCACACAACCAGTAGTGAAAACAGAATATGAGTAAGCATTCTGGCTCCAGAGTCCACACCCTAAATTTAAAAAGTATGCTGAATAAAAACATCAAAACAGAACCAAAAAAACCCAAAACAAAACTACATTTGTAGAACTCACTATGTGCCAGGCACCGTTATACACATTTTACCTTCATAAGCTTGAAATAAGAAGGTAGCAATTTTACCCTGCTGCTAAACTAATCTCATTTTACCAGCTGTTAAATATTACCCTAAAGTAAAAAGCAAAATGTAAAAATAAAATTTGTTGAGATTCAATAAAACTTATAGTTGCCAGTATATAAATTCAAATTCTGGTATAGACTGTTTCTATATTCTATTAATACATGCCACAAAGTTACTAATGAAAAAATTGTGCCATAGGTTTAATTCCTATTTGCCATGATTTTTTTCTTTGGATTTCTAGGAATTTTCTAGACGGTACTCATTTTCAAGAGTTTTTTTCTGTTTATTACTACCAATTAATTATATATTTTATAAATTAACAGGCTGAGCATATTTAGCTCATAGTACCCTATTCTTTAAACACCCAGAATTACTGGTGGTACTAGCAGCAGTAGTAGCAGCAGTAGTAGTACTTTTGCTATTCCAGTTGCTCAAATACAACTGCAGGAAACTAGATTTCAATTAACAGTATTTTCAGTATGCAAATCACACTCTGACAGGCCATAAAAAAGGAAAATCTATATCTCTGTTCACCCTCCTTTTTCAGATGACAGCATAGACCCTGCCCTTTTATCCAGTATAGTGAGTCTGATACTAATCTCTTCAGCTAAATTATTCTTTCTGGCACCAATTAGCGTATTTTATAATTCCCATTTTACATGAATGTAAAACCTCTCTTTCGAGACTAGATCAGGATCAATGAGTAAGTTCATTTTTTAAATGAGTTACTGTAGAAAATCAAAAATTATACTTTACATATTATCACAAAACACATATAATATTGTCAATCTTTTGATATTAACCAAAGACATTTTCTTTGAGTATGAATTTATTAACTAAAAATCAGGGCTGTTTTTCTTGAATAAAACATAACCATAACTACCCAGGTATAAGATTTCCAGTTAAACTTTTTTTTTTTTTTTTTTTTTTGAGACAGAGTCTCGCTCTGTCAGC
>NW_022436946.1:3014909-3075728 GCF_009761245.1 Sapajus apella
TTTTTTTTTTTTTTGAGACAGAGTCTCGCTCTGTCAGCAGGCTGGAGATTAGTGGCATCATCTCAGCTCACTGCAATCTTCGCCTTCCAGGTTCAAGCACTCCCCTGCCTCAACCTCCCGAGTAGCTGGGAATACAGATGCACACCACCACGTCCAGCTAATTTTTTGTATTTTAGTAGACAAGGGGTTTCAACATGTTGGCCAGGATGGTCTCGATCTCCTGACCTCATGATCTGCCCACCGTGGCCTCCCAAAGTGGTGGGATAACATGTGTGAGCCACCACGCCCGGCCTAACTTCTTAAATGGAACTTTAAAGATAATATCAACCAATATGAGTGCAGGGTTCATATACAGTCTTATTATTTCTTTTCCAGTCATTTATAGGTATACACACCAAATTGGGAGGGAAATTTTAAATGACTGATCTTCATGAAGTGTTTCGAAAGCATTCATCTTAGATGTTCATTTTAAAATGTCTCTTTTGGCATTTGTATTTCATTATATTATAGAATATTATGGTGATTTACTTGATTAGAATATCTAATAGACACAAACAGATTGGGAATACAGAATACCTGAGTCTTGGTAAGATTAAGCAACAGGTTAATTTGAGCCTTCTAAGAAATAGCTTACTGGTCTTGAAATTTCAAATTGCCATGGGCGTCAATGTTTTATCCAAAGAGAATAAAAAATGTCTATAAATAAAGGAAGTCAGTTATACAGAGGTCAACAGAGGTTTTACTCTTAGGCTATGCATGAAATTATTCTAAACAAAAGTGTACTTTTAAACGATATGATATAGTTCCTTAACTTCTAGCTAACATGATAAAAACAACTTCTTAATAAACAGTAAGAACCACTTACTAAGTTACTACTAAGTGGTTAGGCACTGTGCCTTAAATATATAATTGCACTTAATCATCACAGTAACTCTGAAAGACAGTTATTATTCATATTTTATGGGCAATATTTCTAAGGCTCAGACAAATGGTTTTTCTCAAAGTTACGGATTTCATTCTCTTTTCCTGTAAATAAGGCAGTAGTATACAGCTGCAGCTAGTCCCAAAGTGTCCTACCACCAAACTGCCCTATGGATTGGAAGAAAAATTAATAAGTTATTACTTCATCATAACAAAAAATTTTAAACTAAGTTTTAAAAACAGATATTGCCTATATGTAATCCTGAGACAGTAACATAGAAAGAGCACAAATTTCACAGCAAGTATTTCTCTATCCTGGTAGTGGATCAGAATTCTGGCTCTATTGCAAACTTGCTACACCCAAATTTCCAGAGGAGATGCCTGGGTAGATTGCTTGTTCATTTATTATTTATTTACTTATTGTGCCACAGGGACCATCTGAGGTACAATGAGACTTGAAGACCTCTACTCTCAAATTAGTTCATATGTCAGCTCTGCCATTAGATGCTGTGATCTGGAGAGTATTATTACAGGTATTAACTAACGAATCTATAAATGCATATAAGACCTACCTAGACTAGCTTGCAGCACTGCAATGAAGATTAAACTACATAGAGTGCACTTACCAAAGGGTATCCATTATAATTATTTAAGACAATGTATTATTCACTATGTTGGCTAGAACTAAAGGTTCCCTGACATCCTGACATTGGACATACCATCATAACACAACAAAATGTCAACATTGAATTTATTAGATCACAAAACATTTATACCCTTTCACATCTATATTACTCCTTGCACACATGGTTCTTCCTAATACTGACATTACTAAGTTAATATTTTTATTAGAAAATAGTCAAACATTGTAAATGAAGATCTGAGTTGACATTTTTATTAGAAAATAGTCAAACACTGTAAATGAAGATCTGCTTGGTAAGTGATTTCCATTTACTATGGCTATGTTCACAATTAAATGATAAAATTAAACATTTGAAACTAAAATAAAGAAAAACCAAAGGAAGATTATGCACTGAACATTCCTGCAAATTTATTAAGGAAATATTTACTATTCTAATATTTGTTCTTTTATATATGTATGAATCAATTATAAGGGAAAGGTAAATTTCTTCTGTCGTGATATCTTAGCTTGTAATTCTAAACTTCAATGTATTCTTCTGAAGATGATACAATTTCCTATATTAGATCCCTTTCTGCTCTCAATTTTTCTACTGCTTGCCTAACAAGAGCTATGATATCTGCCCTAATCCCACTAGTAATTCCTGTTTTTAAAGGAAACCAGTTAATTTATCTGACCCATGATACATGTCAGATAATTCCTGCACAGCTAGACTCATGGTCCAGTTCCAGAGAAGCACCATTGTCACTGGTGTATTTGTAAAGAGAAGATGCAGAGGCAAAGTTAAAAGAGATCGGGAGCACAGTCTTTGAACTAAAGGCTGTGTAATTTAGACGTGACTCTCTCTCTGCAAGCAATAGGAAAAAAAGAAATAATTACAGAAAAAAATAACATGACAAAACTAGCAATTAATGAAGAAGAAGCAGGAAGAGGTATATAGGACACATGAGCAGGAAAAAAATGCCAGAACCAGTAAAACCTTTTATTTACAGTAGCATATATCAAATTCAAAACAAGCATTAATCTAACTGCTGAAATGGCTTTTTCTAGTTGAGTGGTTGAGAAGGGAGGAATAAATGGGAATTGGGAGGCCTTTAAGCATATCATCATCATCATCAGTAGCAGCAGCATCACTAAAGCTGAGATTTACTGAATACTTAAAATGTGTCAAGTACAATATTTTCACAAATAAGGAAACTCAGGCACAAGTTTAAGCAACTTGCCAAAGGCCACTCACCTATTAGTAAAGAAGCTGAGATATGAACCAAGGCAGTCTAATTCCAGAAACCACAGTATAAATTACCAACCCTTATAGCACACATGCAAATACACACACAAACACACCCCAAAGTATATTAACAGCCAATTTTCACATGTAAATGTTATTTCCTGTTTTATTGTATGTTATCTTAAAGCTGGAAAAAGTACACAGAAAAAACATGTATAATCAATATTTCACAACTGAGCGAAGCCAGATTGGTCTAATGATATAAAACTAGACCAAATGTAACTTGTAGTAAGTGAACATCATACAAGAATTAGATAGTAAACAATATGCTAATTTAATAAATAATCTACTAAAGTCATTTTTCATGTTAGCTTAGGATATCATATTTAAAAATTAATTTTAATAATGAAGCAATATGGCCCAGCAAGATAACCAAAAAGCTAGAATTCTGTATTCAAATTCTAGTTGTAATTTTGAGACAACCTCCTTACAAATATCTCCATGTGTAAAATGATCATCCAAAAAAACCATTTTAGAGCCTATTGCTATTGAGAGGAACAATACTTGGCAAAATTAAATAAAAAATAGAAACAAAGAAACAATCTTATCTTTTAAAAGAATACAGGATCAATGGAATACATGACGTTAGAATAAAGGGCAAAACCACAAATCTCAAAGGGTGCAGAAAAAAAAGGATTAGACAAAAATCAACACCATTTTACGATTAAACTCTCAACTCCACAAACCTAGAAATAGAAGGGAATTCCCCCAACATGACAAATGGCATCTATGAAAAACTCACAGCTAACATCCTTCTCAGTGGTGAAGGACTGAATGCTTTCCCAATAAGATGGGGAAAAAGCATGTCCATTCTCACCACTTATCTATTCAACATGGAATATAATATTCTAGCCATGGAAATATGCAAGAAAAAAAAGAGAGAAAGTGTTCAGGTTGGAAAGAAAAAGGTAGGACTATCTTTATTCATAGGTGACATAATCCTATATATAGAAAATTCTAAGAAACCCACTATAAAACACTAGAATGAATAAAACATTCAGCAAGGTTGCAAAATACAAGACCAATATACAGAAAAATCATACCCTGGCAATGAATGATCTGTAAATGCAATTAAGAAAAAAATTTCACTTATAATAACATCATAAGGAATAGAAAATTTAGAAATAAATTTATCCAAAGAAATGCAAAACCCTAACATTAAAACTACGAAGTACTGCTGAAAGAAAACCTACATAAATGAAAAGATACCCTGTATTAATGGAACAAAAGTATGATTAAGATGACAATAATCACCAAGCTGAATTAAAAAAAACCTAAACAAACTCTACCAGAATTCCAGCTGTTTGCAGAAACTGACAAGGTAATACTTAAATATTATATGTAAGTACATCTCACTATAGCTGTTAAAAAAAGAATTAGCTTGTATGAATGATAAATACACCACATACGAATAGGTAATAAAAGGCAATGAATTTAAGGCAAGCAAACTCTACAATTATTAATAAAAGCAAATTAAAACATGCTAGTCTTAAATATATTTCCTTTTGTCTGAAATGTTTAAGTATTTTTCATAAGCAGTGAATGAACTTAACTATTTAGCAATCTAAATAAAATGCAGCACAATAGGAGAAAAAAAGACGACAGTTTAACATTTTTACAAGTAAGCTACTTATTTCCTTCTGTCCTGCATTTGACTTTTTATTTCATTCAAGATTTAAAAACAAGAAGTATTTAACAGACGAGAAACAACAAAAATTTAATATTCTCATAAACAAGAATGTTGATCACGTAAAGAATTAGTATAGAAATACATGTAAGTAAAAGTCTCAAGAAAAATACCTTTCTCTTGTAAATTATAACCATTTGTATTTCTCACTAATAACTTGAAATATACATTAATTCCTAAAATATGCTGATGAAAATTGTTCAGAAAACCCCCAACTTTGGATATTATGACTGAAAAGTAAGGAAAAGAGGTCTTTGGTTCAAGATACTAAGCTGAACAAATATGTTTGCTGTCATTGTGTTCCAAGATCCCCTTAAAAAAGTAAAGCCAAAAAATAAAGGACCAGAAAATATAAAAGGAAAAGTGAGCAATATAAAAGATCACTTTAGAACACGTAACATCTAACAAGAGAAAAAGAAAAAGAAGAGAAAGGTATCAAAGAAATAATAGAAGAAAATAAGAAAATAGATTTTACTCAGCTTCTAATGAACATGGGTCCTTAGATGTAAGTACCCAGAACGATAAATGAAATTAGTCCCAACCGAAATACACCACCCTAAAATGTTCTTTAAGGCTTAAAAAGAAGACAATACAGACTTCCAGGTAAGAAGAAACAAAAAACAAGTGACCACGTGCAAAGAAATGATCAAATTACTTGTTTGCTAGCAATGTTTGCTGGTTGCTAGAAAACAGTAAAGTAATGCCTCAGAGATACAATGCAAAGACATTCAAGAAAACCCCTGACAAGATCTGATTATAGAACAAAGACTTTCAGATATTCATGGGCCTCAAAAATCTTATCGTTCTTTCTGGAAGCCATTTAAGACTATGCTCCAATAGACTGAAAGATTAACCCCCCCACACACACACACATATACACAAAGACTATGCTCCAATAGACTGAAAGATTAAACCACACACACACACACACACACACACACACACACACACACACACAGAGCAATGACAGGAAATCTAATAAACACTGAATTCAACCCAGAAAAAAAACGAAAAAGCCCAGGAGGAAAACAGTACAGTTGACAAAAACAACACTGGTCCAGCTTAGAGAAGAACAAGGAGGTATTCACTGGAGGCAGGTTCATGAGAACAAGAGGGCTCCAGAGATGTGACTCTATGCTTGAGAAGCCTCAGGCATTTAAGCATGAGATGACAGCAGCCAATGCATGAGGGAAGTGGGGGAGAAGGAAGAAAAGTAGCTATACAAGAAAGGAAATGTACTAACAGGTATCACTTGGCTGTGGAATAAAAAGTAATAATATGTACCGTTCACTCATTTCCAACTTTTAGAATCAAACTAAAAATTTGTATTAATCACACATGACTAGGGTTGGCAAAGGAAAGGAGGAAGAAAAGGGAAACACACACAGGAAAAGTGATGGGTTAACATTCTCATTTTACAGAGTGGGGAGCCAAGAGCTAGTATGCATAATAGACAGAGCAGGAAATACAGAATTAACTATAAGATATTTATTGAAATTTACAAAGGCAACAAGGAAACAAAGTAAAAACAGGGATAAGACTACAGAGTAGGGGAGATATGAGGCAAATGTTCATTTATTAAGGCAGGAAATCAACCAATAATTTCTAAAGTTGAAACAAAGAATATTGACAAGAGATTTTATTTAGAGTTAGCAACATGACCAGAAACAGTTAAATGGATCCTTCTGGGAAGCATGGGTAGGCATGGAAAAGGTAGGCTATGTACTTTTCATCACAGCCCCCACTATACTACTTAATCTTTAAACCAAGTATATACCTTTGGAAAGGTGGTTTCTTTCAGTGTGTTTCTAAAGTGGAGAAAAGTAGCAGTACGAATCAGACATATCATTATTGGGTTTATTTCACTATGTTATCGTATCCATCTAACTAACTTATACCATTAATACTAGAAAACCTGCATCAAGACCTCTCTCTCTAGAGCCACACAATAGAGCCTTGTTTTCATACCTCACATTCTAGAATAATAAACCACGTACCTAGTCTCTCGCTCTTCGCCATAACCACTGGTTTCTTTTCAACCCTACCTGCTTTCGTTCACTACTATACAGACACGTGTGGCAAGAAAAACGGGCAAACTAAGGGGAAACAAAGCAGAGCTTCTTATACTAACGATCCTAATTAGCCTCTACGTTCTCCCGTTTTATAGCTCCTAGGAAGATGGGAAGCTATAGAATATTCCTTAACCATGTTTGCTTAACTCATTCAATTTTTCTTATTTGAGAACTTCAATAGGCACTGAGGGTACAAATCATAGTCCTTATCCTCAATGATCTCAAAAGTTTAGCAACAGAAATATAAAAGCAATATAACAGGTCCTCACTTATTCCAAGTAGATAAGAATTTTACAGATAAAAATATTACTTGAAAAAAAACCTTTTCAATTATTCTCACAAACCTCAGTTCATTTGAAAATTTAGCATGTCTTACACTATTCTTAAATGCCCATGCCATTTTTTTATTTCCCTCTTTGCTTATTATACAGTCATACTGAATTCGGCACCTACTTCCTTTTCCTTCAGTTGGCACAATCTTTGGCTGAATTATGCAACTATGTTTGAGAGCCTATACCATACTTCCATCCTAGAGTGTGGAAGGCTTTCAAACAGTCTCAGGTAGTAAGAACACAGTCATCTGCTCTCTTTACTCCCAAAACCTGGAAAACCATATGACACATAGTAGACACTCAATAAATATTTATGAATGAATGAGTTTCCTTAGAACCTAAGAAACATGTTTTATATCCAGAAACACCTTTTTTTAAGGGTCTCATTCTGTCACCCAGGCTAGACTGCAGTGGCAGGATCATGGCTCACTCCAGCTTCAAGCTTCTGGGCTCAAGGGTTCCTCCTGCCTCAGCCTCCAGGGTAGCTGGGACTACAAGCACTTGCCACTAAACCTGGCTAAATTTTTCTTTTTTCTTTTTTGTAGAGCGTGGGTCTCGCTGTTTCCTTGACTGGTCTTGAACTTCTGGACTCAAGCCTCCCAAAATGCTGGGATTACAGGCATGAGCCACCGCGTGTGATCCAGTCATAGCTTCTCAGGTAAGATTAGTTCACTTCAGAAAACCAAAAAAAAAAGTACAGAACAGAGGAAAAATGTTCTAATCCTGTCACTTTCAGGAAATCGGACTCAATTTCCTCTAGGATCCATTATAGCCCTTAAAATCCCATAAATTACATTTCTAGCCCATTCGTTTTACCTTCATGATTTTTTTTTAGGTTGTTACTACAATCACAACAATATTTCCTCTTATTGCTTATTCTTCCTCATGGGATTTGTACTGTCGGCAAAGTGGAAACAAAAATAGTAAAAGAAACAGGCCATGGGCCCCCAGTCAGTGATAAAATCTGAGAGTATAACTCTTGGCAAGTTTTCACTACCATCTCTACCACTGTGCATTATGAAAACGTCTGACATACATATTCTGACAACGTCTTCTTTTATGAAGAATGAGACAGTAACAAAACTGGTATATATGTTGTAAATTATTAATATTTTTAAGATTATATATCTTTTCAGAGAATCTGTTCATCCATTATTTTCAATGAGGAAAAACACAAAGAAAAGTTATGATACTATTCTAATCTCTACAGAAGGGACATACTCAGTTTTCCAACCTAGGAATGGAAGACTAGAGTACACATAAAACAGAAAGCAACTGGAGAACTTTGGTATCCTGTAAGTTTCTGAAAATATCTGTTTATCTTGCAAAGCTTAAAGATGAGAATAAGGATTATACTTTCTATGAACTATATAAATGACAATAAAATATCTTACAATAGTATATGTTTAAATATATAATATTCTGTGAAAGTAAATTTCTCTGAGGAGATAGTCTCATACTAAACCAAGAAAAAATTTAAGGGAAAACTATTCCTTCCTACCACAGTAAAAAAGGTAAACCCAAGAGCACAATTGTAATTCATCAGAAACACTGAAGGTTAAGTTAACCTCTCTTACCATTTATTTCAGTACATTCTTATGCCTTCAGCAAACAGGGTAATTTAAACCTTTTTAAGTATTTTGATATGCCTTCAAGATGTTGCTACTCTGAATTGCCTCACTATGAATAAAAAGTCAGTAGGTGATTTTTTCTTTTAATGGCCTAAGTCATGGAGAGATTAAACCATAATGTGATTATTTTTCAATAACAAAGTTAAAATCTAAACACCACTGTAACAGGATCAAAGAATATTGACGGAAGCATTTGTGAAGTGAAAAGAGGATAGGCTTCAGATTAGGACCAATACTATATTTTGTGTGAACATAAAAAACAATTTAAAAAAAACATGGAGCATCATCAGAAATCCTTGATTTCTTCATCCACACTGTTATGGGGGACAAATGAAAGTCTATAATTAAAAGTGGCAGTACATGATATATTTATCCTACTAATGATAATATAGCCTGCTAAAAAAAAATAATAAACTTTCTGTAAGTAGCAGGTTACGAGGAACAAATGAAAATACATTAGATACTAAAACAATCTACCTTGGCTGTAGTTTACTTATCTGTGAAACATCACCTGCTTTCTTAACCTGATCAGTATGAGGATCACCTGCAAGTTAATTTTTTTACTTTTAATTTAGTTCAGTTTATTTATCTGGAGACACAGTCTCACTCTGTCTCCCAGGCTGGAGTTCAGTGTTGCAGTCACAGCTCACTGCAACCCGTCTCCCAGGTGTGAAAGTGATTCTCGTGGCTCAGCCTCCCAAATGGGATTACAGGTATGCACCACTAGGCCCAGCTAATTTTGTATTTTTTTTCATCACTTCAAAGGTTTATTATTTATTTGTGTTGAGGACATTCAAAACTGCTCTTCTAGCTATTTGAAAATATACAACAAAATGTTTATTATGGCCACCCTCTAGTGCAATAGAACTGAACAACTTATTTATCTAGCTGTACTTATGTATCTATTAAAGAGTCTCTGGCTACCCACTCCACCATCTATCCCCCATACCAGTAACTTCTGTTCTGGTTCTACTTCCATGAGATCAGCATTTTTTATTTTTCTTTTTTTTTTTATTGCATTTTAGGTTTTGGGGTACATGTGAAGAACATGCAAGATTGTTGCATAGGTACACACGTGGCAGTGTGATTTGCTGCCTTCTTCCCCTTCACCTATATCTGGCATTTCTCCCCATGCCATCCCCCACCAACTCCCCACCCCCCGCTGTCCTTCCCCTATTCCCCTCCAACAGACCCCAGTGTGTAGTGCTCCCCTCCCTGTGTCCATGTGTTCTCATTGTTCAACACCCGCCTATGAGTGAGAACATGCGGTGTTTGATTTTCTGCTCCCGTGTCAGTTTGCTGAGAATGATGGCTTCCAGGTCCATCCATGTCCCTACAAAGGACACGAACTCATCATTTTTGATAGCTGTGTAATATTCCATGGTGTATATGTGCCACATTTTCCCTGTCCAGTCTACCAACGATGGGCATTTGGGTTGGTTCCAGGTCTTTCCTATTGTAAACTGTGCTGCAATGAACATTCATGTGCATGTGTCCTTATAGTAGAATGATTTATAATCCTTTGGATATATACCCAGTAATGGGATTGCTGGGTCAAATGGAATTTCTATTTCTAGGTCCTTGAGGAATCGCCACACTGTCTTCCACAATGGTTGAACTAATTTACACTCCCACCAACAGTGTAAAAGTGTTCCTATTTCTCCACATCCTCTCCAGCATCTGTTGTCTCCAGATTTTTTAATGATTGCCATTCTAACTGGTGTCAGATGGTATCTCAATGTAGTTTTGATTTGCATTTCTCTAATGACCAGTGATGATGAGCATTTTTTCATATATTTGTTGGCCTCATGTATGTCTTCTTTTGTAAAGTATCTGTTCATATCCTTTGCCCACTTTTGATGGGCTTGGTTTTTTTTTTTTTTTTTTTCTTGCAAATCTGTTTTAGTTCTTTGTAAATTCCGGATATCAGCCCTCTGTCAGATGGGTAAACTGCAAAAATTTTTTCCCATTCTGTTGGTTGCCGATTCACTCTAATGACTGTTTCTTTTGCTGTGCAGAAGCTGTGGAGTTTGATTAGGTCCCATTTGTCTATTTGGCTTTTGTTGCCAATGCTTTTGGCATTTTGGTCATGAAGTCCTTGCCTACGCCTATGTCCTGAATGGTTTTGCCTAGATTTTCTTCTAGGGTTTTACGGTGTTAGGCCTTATGTTTAAGTCTTTAATCCATCTGGAGTTAATTTTAGTGTAAGGAGTCAGGAAGGGGTCCCGTTTCTGCTTTCTGCACATGGCTAGCCAGTTTTCCCAAAACCATTTATTAAACAGGGAATCCTTTCCCCATTGCTTGTTTTTGTCAGGCTAATTTTGTATTTTTAGTAGAGATGGGGTTTCACCATATTGGCCTGGCTGGTCTTGAACTCTTGGCCTCAAAGGATCTGCCTACCTTGGCCTCCCAAAGTGCTGAGACTACAGGCGTGAGCCACATCACCCAGCCAAGCCCTGCATGTTTTAGAAGAGACTTTTCAACCATAATTAGACTCTATGTCTTTTATATTGCTCATTCTCATGACCAGTGATTAATTGCTAGGAAGGGAAAACATCGTAACTCAAGACCTGGAACTCCAGTTCCTTTCCAAATATTTCACATAATACAGTTTCACAGCTCTGTCTCCAAACACAGTGGCAGAACAAAAAGGCAGCGTATTTCCTCATGGTTACACCACAGATCTCAAGATGTTATAATTGCTTTAAAACAACATCCTCTCTATATATGGTAATTAACATGTTTCTTATCTACCATCTGCTAAAGAATACTGCTACCCAGCCTGTCAAACCCTTAAACCAATAGTTCTCAATTTTGGCTCTATATGACAAGCAGCCACAAAGACTTAAAAACAAAAAATTACAGATGTCATGCCCCATGCCAGACTCACTGATTTGGAATCTCTAGAGAAGAAATCCAAGCATGTTTGGGCATTGTTTGTACATTTTGTTTTTTTCAGCTCCACAAATTATTCTGATGTATAGCCACAGTTGAAGAACACTGGGAAACCTTGTGGGCATAAGTATAATTGTTACCTTCCCTAAATAAATTATTTATATACATATAATCCATTAAATAACTTACCAGATGTCCTTTTCTTCTCATTGAATAATCATGAATTCCCTATCTCCTCCCAGGTCTTACTTTCCAAACGTTTATTTAATAATTTCCTACTCTCATCTGAATTAGCTTCTGACTGACTCAATAGAAATATGGTCAAAACAACAGATTTATTATAAGTGTTTACCAAAAATTAACATAATGAAGAGCACTTCATTTTGTATATTATAGGCTATGAATGTACTTGCAATCCAAAGCCTTGGCCAACTGATTAATTACAGTTTTGGAGTACCCCTATTCTACAGTTGCAACTACTCGATAAACATCAGTTTTAAAATCCCTTTTTGGAGACTATGTGTGTTTTCACCAATAAAAATTAATAACAACTTCTGTTTTCCAGTGTAGTGTGTAAGGAACACGGAAATCACACTTTATCTTAATAAGAAGTAAAAAGCTGAACAAACTGGAAAATCAACAACTCTTCTTAAAGATCTGTAAGAGAAGTGACATCAAAAGAAAAACCACAGGCCCAAACTGGAAAGACAGACAGGTGAATGTAGAGAATCACAACTTGCTAAAGCAGAAACCCATAAGCATAAACCTCTGTGAGAACCAGTGCCAGGGTAAGGAAGCAGGCATGTAACTGAGGAATAGCTGGAGGCTCAAAACAGACAAGTCAGGAAGTCAAAAACTCCAGGGGAAGCCAGTCATAGAGATGTCCCCACATCTTTGTAAATTTTACCTCCAAAGCTTGACCAGGTTCTCACAGTGAATACTGGAGAAAATCCCCTTCTGCTACCACCAGAGGGAAAAGAAAAAGCAACCATTTAAAAATATACAAGAGCATATTCCATTCTTAACAACAAGGTCTGCCTTCAGAAATAACAGTTTTACCAGAGCCTAACCTGCTGAGGTTTTATCAGAGTCTAACTAACCTGAAAGAAGAAAAATCGCTCAATCCAGTGGGCACAAGCCTTCCAAGTAGAGGAAGAGAAGTAACCAACTTCAGCCCACTTTAGCCATCCTATCCTACCTAAAAGGGAGTGGAAGTGTGGGAAGGAGGGATTCAGAAGCACTCCTAACGTTCACAGTCCAAGAGCACAGACTCACTAAAAAACGACACCTAATGACAGGACTATAGCACACTTCCCTTCCCCCTACATTACCAAAGGCCTATCATAGCAGTTTTTACCTTTTACTCAGTACATCATGTCCAGATATCAGGAAAAAATTAAAAGGCAAAAAATACAGTTGGAAGAGATGGTGCCGGCATCAGAATCAGACTTGGAAATGGCAGTAATGTTGGAATTATCAGACTGGGAATTCAAAACCACCACGGTTCTTATACTAAGCATTCTAATGGATAAAGTAGACAATACCAAACAACAGATGGGCAATATCAGCAGAAAGAAGGAAACTCTAAGACCCAGTTAAAAGGAAAAGCTAGAGAAGTAAAGAAGTAAAAAAGCATTCTTTACTGTAACAGAAGTAAAGAATGCTTCTGATAGACTCAACAGTAGTCTGGCAAAGCTAAGGAAACAGTCTCTTAACCTGACGCTACCTCAACAGAAATGTCCAGAATTGAAAAGCAAAGAAAAAAAGACTGGGAAAAAAGCAGGACAGAACATCCAAGAACAGTGCGACAACTACAAAAGGTGTACACGTAACAGGGAAGCCTGGAGAAGAGAGAACAGAAAGAAACATTTAAATCAATGATGACTCTGAATTTCTCCTAAATTAATGTCATATACCAACCATAAAATCAAGAAGAAAATACCAAGCAGAATAAAGGCTTTAAAAAAAGCTACACCAAGACATATTACCTTGAAATTGCAGAAATCCAACATTTTTTTAAAAATCTTGAAGGAAGCCATTGGCAAAAAACATCTTACCAACAGAGGTGCAAAGATAAAAATTATTTCTGACTTCTCACAAGAAACCATGCAGGCAAAAAGAGACAAATAAAATATTTAAAAGCTAGAAAGTTAAAAAAAAACACAAAACACTAATTCTGTACACTGCAAAATTAGCCTTGAAAACATGAATAAAAACCTGCTCAAACAAAAAGTAATAAAATTTATTGCCAATTGACCTGTACTGCAAAAATGTCAAAAATTTTTTCTTAAAGAAAAGGACACAGATCAGAAACTCAGCTCTACATAAAGGAAGAGCATTAGAGAAAAAACAGAGGCAAAAATAAAAACTTTTCTATTTCTTAATTGATCTAGTAGTAACAGTTTGTCCAAAATAACAGCAACAATTGTATCCAGTTATGTATGTTTATATATATAAACATTTATGTATGTTTATATATAGGTGAAATGAATAATAGCAAAGCTATAAATGATGACTGTAAAGAATTACAATTTCTTTTTGTTATTATAAGGTATTCATACTACCTGTGAGGCAGTATAGTGTTCTTTCAAAGTAGACTCAGGTTAGTAATAAATGTATACTGCATATTTTAGAGCAACTATTTAAAAACATAAAAAAGTATAACTTACATGCTTAGAAACTGATATGCTAAGAGAGAAAATGTAGAACCATATTAAAATGTTCAATTAAAGCCACAAGAGGCATAAAAAGAATGGGAAACAAAAATAGAAACAAAAACAAAGGCAACAAATAGAGAACAGTAACAAATAGGGTAGGTATTATTGGAAGTATATCAATATTCACTTTAAACTTCAATGGTCTAAATGCACCAATTAAAAGACAGATTGTCAAAGTGGATCTAAAATTAAGACCCAGCTATATGCAAGAAATCTACTTTAAATATAAAGATGCATACAGAATAAAAGTAAATAGATAAAGATATGCCATGCTATCACTAATCAAAAGAAAGCAAAGTGGCTATATTAATTTTAGACATAGGCTTCAGACCAAGGAAAGTTATCAGAGATAAAAAGGGGCATTATAAAATGAAAAAAAAAAAAAATTCTCCAAGAAGGCACCACAGTCTTTAAGGTGTATGCATCTAAGAAAATAGTGTCAAAAATACAAGACAAAAACTGGTAAAACTGCAAGGAGAAATATATGAATTCATTATTACAGTTGTAAACTTTAACATCCCTCTATTAGAAATGGACAGATCCAGCAGGCAGAAAAACAGTACCAACATAGTGGACCTCAGCATCATCATCTACCAACTAGACTACAGTCTACTTTATCCAGTAACAGCAAAACACACATTCTTCACACATTCTTCTCGAACTCCCATGAAACATTAACCGAGATAGACTATATTCTGAATCATAAAATACACCTCAAAAAATTTAAAAGAATAGAAATTACACAAGGTCAGTTCTTGGAACACAATGGAAGTAAACTAGAAATCACTAAGAAAAAGACAGCTGGAAAATCCCAAAATATGTGTAGATTAAACGAAACAATTCTACTAACACTTGAGTCAAAAAAAGACATCACAAGAGAATTTTTTAAATGTTTGGAACTAAATAAAAGCAACTTATCAAAATTTATGGGCAACACAGAAAATAGTAAAGGGAATTTACAGCACTGAATTCATATATTAAAGAAGAAACATCTAAAATCAATCACTTCCACTTTAAGAAACTACAAAACGAAGAGGAAACTGAGTCCAAAGTAAACACAAGAAAATAAATAATAACAGTTAAGGAAGAAATCAGTGAAACAATACAGATCAAGAGAAAAATCAACAAAACTAACAGCTGATTCCTTCAAAAAAAATCAGTAAGCTTCTAGCCAGGCTAAGGAAAAAGGAGAAGGGACACAAATTACTAACATCAGAAATGAAAGAGGGACATCAGTTTAACTTCCATGGACATTAAAAGGATAATAAAGAAATACTAAAAATAACTCTATGGCTACAATTTTGATGACATGGATAAAATGGACCAAGCTCTTGAAAGATACAATCTACCAAAACTCACACAAGAAGAAATAGACAATCTGAATAGGCTTGTATAAATTAAAGAAACTGAATCAATTAATAGATTTTCAAACTAGATGATTGGCTGGTGAATTATACCAAGTTTCTAGTCTCTTTCAGAAGATAAAAACAGAGAAAATACATCCTAACTCACTTTATGAGCCCGGCATTACACTAATATGAATACTAGACAAAGGCACTATGAGAAAAGGAAACTAAGATCAATCTCTCTCATGAAGATGGATGCAAAAGTCCTCAACAAAATTTTACTAAACTGAATTAAATAATGTATAAAAGGAATCGCACAGCATGACCAAATGGAATTTTATCCCAGGTACGCAAGGCTAGCTCAACATTTGAAAACCAATTAATATAATCCATCACATTAATAGGCTAAAAATGAAAAATCACATGATTGTATCAATTGATGTAGAAAATCCAACACTCATTCCAGATAAATACTGTCAGTAAACTAGGAATACAGGGGAAGGTCCTCAACTTGATAAAGAATATCTACATAAAACCTACACCTAACACACTAACAGCAAGACACTCAAAGCTTCCCCATTGCAACCAGAAACAAGACAAGGATATAGCTCTCATCACTCCCTTCAACATTGTAATGGGAGCACCAGCTAATGCAATGGGCAAAGGAAATAAACGGTATACAGATAGATTGGGAAGAAAGAAAGAAAACTGTTCATTGATAACATGATCAACTATGCAGATATCAGAAAGAATCAACAGAAAACCTCCTGCAACCAACATATGATTATAGCGAGGTGGCCAGGATGCAAGGTTAACATACAAAACTCATTCACACCCTGGAGCAGTGGCTCATGCCTATAAATCCCAGCACTTTGGGAGGTTGAGAGAGTGGATAACTGGAGCCCAGGAGTTCTAGTCAACCCTTGCTAACATGGCAAGGCCCTGTCTCTACAACAAATTTAAAAATAAGTTGGGTGTGGTGGTGTGCGCCTGTGGTCACAGTTACTCAGAAGGCTGAGGTGCTCGAGCCCAGGAGGTTGAGGCTGCAGTGAACTGTGTTTGTGCCACTGCACTCCACCCTGGGAAACAGAGCAAGACCCTGTCTCTAACAAAGAAAAAAAAATAGTCATTCGCTTTCTTATATACCAGAAAAGAACCAGCGGCATTTGAAATTAAAAACACAGTGCTATATAAGTCTAACAAATATGTGTAAGATCTACATAAGGAACAGCACAAAACTCAGAGAATATTCTGTATGATTTTATAATGATGAAAGACATGTAATTATACATTTGTTTGAACTCATAGAATGTACAAAGAATGTATCCTATCTTAAACTATGAATTTTAGATGAAAATGATGTGTCAATGTAGGTTCAATGTACAACTGTGCTGACAATGGAGGAGGCTATGAATGTTTTGGGACAGCGAGTACATAGGATATCGCTGTACCTTTCATTTATTTTTGTTGTGAACCTAAAAATGCTCTTAAAAAAAAGAGTCTATTTAGAAAATATATTTAAAAATGAAGATAGCCACATCATGATGACAATAACGGTAAGCAAAATTAATTTTTACTTCTGACTCAATTCTAAAATTCTGCTAATCTCGTTTAAGCAAAAACTACAAAATGAACTATTTCTGCAGTAAAAATTTAACAAAATGCTAAGAATAACCATGAAAAATGTGCATATCAACATTTAAAACTTTGTAAAGTCAGGACAATTGTAACATTTTACAAATGTCCAACAGTATCTGAAAATTTAGGTCGGTCAACTGCATTCTTTTAATGTGAATAAAACAAGAACCAAAACAAAAAATTAATTGCAGCATTCAGACTAATATGTAATTATGGTATTCACTGCATCGGAATAAGCCTCTAAGTACCTCCTTCCACTATTATTTTTAGTAAGAAATGTTTTATTATTTATAAACAAATTAAGAGTGGTTGAAAATAATCATTCTTAATATTCACTGTTTTGGAGTTAGAACTGTCTCTGAAGAGGCCAAAATGAGTTATATTTATTATCACAGGCACTTCTTTAGAATGGCTTTTGATATATAAATATACTTTTAAAGGAACCACTTGCTTAAACTATCATTTATTATGTAGACATAAATAGTAGTGGTCTGTGTTAAATGTACAAGAAAGAATGTAAATTCTCACATGAGTAAAAACAGTTTTTTATCCCAGCATCCATTCCCAGAGGCCTAATGGCTAAGTTCTTTTCTCAAGAAAGTTAAGTGGATTTTAAAAGAAAAATACAACGCAATATGAAAAAAAAAAACAAAAAAACAGTACAAAGACTGATTTTAAAAGAAAAATACAACGCATTATGAAAAAAACAGTACAAGGAAAAATCTGTTTCCACAGTTTCTCACCTTTTCAGAAGACAAAAAGAGGCAAATACACAAAAGGAAAACCATTTAGCAGAAACTACTGCAACAGCTGATGCCGCCAGATTTATAGTTACCTTTGACAGGGGACTGCTGTGAAAAAGCAGAGGTATTGCTATTACAAGAAAAGATTATGTACTTTCAAGAAAAAGCGGGATTAAGCACTCCAACAAACAACTTCACTAGGAAAAGCTTCAAAAGTTCTAGACTGCACTTATTTGAAGGAGAAACAAGACCAAACACTATTATTAAAACACTTTCAATTGTTTAAAACTTGCTATTTAACAGTAACTACCATGTAAGTTCTAGGACTTGTCATATATTTTACAAATAACAAGCTGTATAAAGCAAACCTTATTTTTCAAATGAAGATTAACATAAAACAAAAATTTTTAAATGTTTATTTAAAAACCTTTCCAGGTAAATGTTCACGCTAAAATTATAGCTCCAACAAATATAAAGAAATATGCTCAGCAAACTTCATTTGTCATATATATATATTTAGATATACCGCCAAAAGAATACCAGTTGGAGAAATGGAATCAAGTAAAAATTAGCCTTATTTACTAAATAAAATTATATCTTTATTTACTGCTACTGGGAAAAAAATGCAAATAGCGGTCAGTGGGCAACTATAAAAAATTGTCAAAAAGTAGATATAATTTCAGTTTCCAATTAAATGACCATATATGTTCTTTCCAAGAAAAGGCATGTAATATATCTGACTCTAAAGAAAGTGACCAAGAATCTGAATTTTATTCTAGGAGCTTTATGAATTTTTTAAAATACATTATTCATTTTTCAGGTCTTTTCCTTCCCCAGTTATTTTTGACCAACGTTTGTATACATCAAATAAGTCACAGTATTTTAATAAAAGGCATCTGTCTGAATGTACCTACAAGTATCTATATATGAAGAAAGATATTAAGAAAAAGTTACAAAGGAAATTATATTTTTAATTAAAATTAGGAAGTCAAGCTAAATATTTCAATAATCAAGCTAATCATTGAACTACCCCCAAAGGATGCCTACTTAAGCTACCTTTATTATTACACTAATCATAATTCAACAGAGGTAATACCCCTCTTACAAGATTAAAAAAACCTGTAAAAAAATTTTACCTTCATATATACAGTTACTATGTATTATTAAAAATTACTGATAATTGGCTGGGCGCAGTGGCTCATGCCTATAACCAAGGTACTCTAGGAGGCTGAGGTGGGTGGATGGCTTGAACTCACGAGTTTGAGACCAGCCTGGGCAACATGACAAAACCCCTTCTCTATTAAAAAAAAAAAAAAATACAAAAATTAGCCGGGCGTGGTGGCATGCACCTGGAGTCCCAGCTAATTGGGAGACTGAGGTGGGAGGATTCCTCGAGCCCAGGAGGCAGAGGCTGTAGTGAGCCGAGATAGCACCACTATACCCTGCCTGCGTAAGAAAGCCAGACCTTGTCTCAAAAAAACAAAAAAAAATTTAAGAATCTTTTATTTTTAACTAAAGGCTAAATTTCAACTATTAACAAGTGCTATTAATAAAATTTAAATATAAAAATGTATTCCTTACTGAACATTTATCTCTACGTATCCTTTAAAAACAAGCCAGTTTGATATACTAAGGCAGAGATTGGCAAACTGGCCTCTGGGCCAAATCCAGCCAACTGTTTGATTTTATAAATAAAGTTTTGTTGAAGATCGCTTATACTTATGTTTTTAGATATTTACAGTTGCATTTGTGCTATATATAAGCAGAGTTGAGTGGCTGTCACAGAAACTATAAAGCCTATAATTTACTATCTAAACTTTTTTTTTTTTTTTTTTTTTTTTTTGAGATGGAGTTTCGCTCTTGTTACCCAGGCTGGAGTGCAATGGCGCGATCTCGGCTCACCGCAACCTCCGCCTCCTGGGTTCAGGCAATTCTCCTGCCCCAGCCTCCTGAGTCGCTGGGATTACAGGCACGCGCCACCATGCCCAGCTAATTTTTTGTAGTTTTAGTAGAGACGGGGTTTCACCATGTTGACCAGGATGGTCTCGATCTCTTGACCTCGTGATCCACCCGCCTCGGCCTCCCACAGCGCTGGGATTACAGGCTTGAGCCACCGCGCCCGGCCCTATCTAAACTTTTTATAGGAAATGTTCGCTGAACCCTAAAGACTTAGATCTTCTTTAAATGTCTGCACACACACACATTACTTATCGGCCCTGTAATCCTTACTGAAGAACATAGGTTGATCATTTAGGAATCTGTATGTTCCCTTGTCTTGATGTTATAATTTATACACTACTACTGTCTAATTTCTGGACTCTTGATAAAGGAGAGGATACTAGCTGATACTGCTGATTTGCATTACTTTGGACTGCACTGTACCTTTTCATATCCTGTAACATTCTTCAATTTATTTTAAAAGAAAATGCCACTCTATATTACAGTTATAATTTCTAAAAGTTATATTTTTAGACATTTAATGTCACATATTTCTTATAAAAAATGGTAATACAGAAATATTTTAGATGCTTAACTAAGAAAAAGATGGCTAAACAGGTTGGAAGTGGGATAGAATCAAACCCAAACATATATCACAAAGACAAAGGCACTGGGTTTTAAACATAAGATCTATTTAAACAGAGAAAAGCATATTCTAGACTTAAGGAATCACTAAACACACGGCCATTGTAGAACACTGACTTGTAAGCAATAAACTGTGTCCACAATTCTTACCCCTACCTCCTTTGCCTCAGCTTACCTTCCACTAATAGCCAAAAGAAAAAAGTTACATGGTAAACAAGCTGGTGTGCAAAATATATTTAAAAGGAAATATGAGGAAAATAAGAGATTAAACCAACCAAGTGAATTGCTAAATCTGAAAGATGGCAACATATTTATTCAAAGATATTAAAAATGGTAATACAGATATACATATCACTAAAAAGTCCTTATTTTTATTGCTGCTAATAAAAATCAGAAATGCATTCAAATTAAAGTACTAAATAATTGTATAGAAACCTGACTGTCTCTACAGGAAGTCTGAGTAATTAAATCAGAAAGCACCGTAACTTCTCCTTAGAATAATTTGTGCTGCATGTGGCTAAGGGAATGAGATGTATCAAGTACCTTTTTGGCAGTCTTTAGGATTATAATTTTATGAACTCTTAGTTTATCTCATCAGTCAGTAATCACTTTGTCTTGCTTCCCAAGAACTTTTATAGAGCTAACCATGTTTAAAATCTATCTTCATAAATTCAAATCCAAATCTAAAAGGTATTTATAGTGAAATGCCCTTTTCTTTACATCAATCTGTTATATTCTTAAACAGATAAACATCTGTTTAGGTCAAACCAAAAAACTATTTCCTTAATCTGCCAGCCCAATACCAAGAATACCTTCTCATCAGGAAACTCTCATTTAAACATCGAAAATACATTATGATTATTACTATTATTGCATAATACTGATATCCTAATTATTAATTTTCTTCTTGTAGGCTGGGCATAGTAGTTCATAACCTATAATCCCAGCTTGAATCCAGGAGACCAACCTCAGCAACACACTAAGACCCAATCTTTGCACACGTGCGCCGTGCGTGCACGCACGCTCACTCACTCGCTCTCTCTCGCTCTCTCTGTGTGTATATATATTCACACACAGAGGTCTTATATATATCATATTATATATATAATCAGCCAGGTGAGGGGGCTCGTATCTGTGGTCTCAACTACTTGGGAAGCTGAGGCAGGAAGATCACTTGAGCCTGGGAGGTCTAGGCTGATGTGAGCTGTGATTGTGCCACTGTATTCCAGAGCAAGACCCTATCTCAAAAGAAAAAAATTATTCTTGTAAATAATGTGTCTCTTCCAATGCATAAAGCCAAATTCATCCAACAACTAAAGGTTATCTTTAATTTGGTGATACTCAACCCCTATAGTCCAGTTATTTATATGTACATGCCCAGTGATTATTACTCCAAATTATACTAATAACAAATTTAGTACTCAAATTACATACAAGCAATTCAAGGAAGACAGTCTCTATAATAAATCTCTAAAGACTATTACGATCATGTGATTATGAACTCAATATTGTTAACTTATTTTACTTTTACATCCTGACATTTAACAACCAAGAAAAGAAGGTAAATTTTGTTAATGGCATTAAAAAATGTCCTGGTTTCCGATGTCATGATGAGATCTTTCTGTTATACACAGAAAATGCTACAATCCACCATCTTAGTATTCAATGTGAGCTACTGTTTCAAGGAAAGATATCTGTGTTAGTTCATTCACATGCTCTTTCCTGGCCCCTTCTGTAAACAAAGGTTGACACCTGTGCTTCTACTGACTTGCATTATGGATGTAGTCAATGGATATAAAGCTGAGGGCGCCACAATGGCATGGAGTCTAATACTTCATCCTCATTAACAGGAACTCAGAGCAAACAGAAGAACCCCCCACAGGAACACAGTCCAAAGAATTCCTAAATCCCCCACAGAAAAGAAGATCCAAAAGTTGGAAGCATTCTTGGAAATAATACAATTTCCTCATTTTACACAAAGGAAACTGAAGCACAGAGATTTTAGTTCACTTATACAAAATGAGTCTGAAGATTATTAGAACAAGAATCACCTAATAATAAGGTAATTCTTCCAAAATGTCTTTACTTTTTCCTTGAGGATGGCAAAGTTAAGCTGTAATTTCAAATGAATCATACTAAAAAACAAACAGAAAACAAAACAAACAAAAAAAAAAACAGAGATAAAGACTCACTTAAGGCAAAAGGCTTACAAAGCACAGACTTGATTCTCCAATAGTTAACATATTCTTCTCAATTCCTTGGTTTCTATCACATTTGTTTTCCTCCACAAGAAATCCACTGCAAAATAAACTGTCTCCAAGCAGATTCCATTTCTGGTTGTTCTGAAATAAATGTGCCTATTCCTCCTGCTGCAGTAGTCCATGCTAAGAATCACAACTTACAGCTGATACAGCACTCATTCTTCCCTTTATGCAATGTCTTCTTAAATGACGAGCTAAGAGTTGAGATATGAGTTGAGGTATTTCAAACTCCTTGCTTCTCCTGCACAATTACAATTCCAAATGACCACAACTCTTCCATTAACAAAAAGGATGGAGGAGGAGGAAAGTGGCTATGGACAAAAACAATGGAAATGGAGAAGAGTGGATAACAATCTGTCGTGGTCGTTCCTGCCTGTAATCCCAGCACTTTGGGAGGCTGAGCTCAGGAGTTCAAGAACAGTCTGGACAACATGGTGTAACTGTCTTTACCAAAAATACAAATAATTAGTGGTGGTACACACCTCTGGTCCCAAATACCTGGGAGGCCAAGGTGGGAGGACTGCTTGAACCCAGAAGGTGAAGGCTCAAGTGAACTATAATCCTGCCACTGCCCTCCAGCCAGGGTAGCAGAGTGAGACCCTCATCTCTGTTGGGGTGGGGGGGCATACCTGGCTAAATTCTAGCTAAACTAATTACCTTTAACTATTTCAAACAAAAATCACTTCCAGTTTTTTTCCCATGGTATGATTATGTTTTATAAAATAAAGTTAGTAAGTAGCAAGTCAAAATATCCTAATGCTATCTTGTAAGTACAGTACAGAAGATCATTAAACAATAATTTATTTAGCATTTACTACGTGTGAGAAACTTTCACATACATTACTATCACATCTAAGTAGCAATTTTGCAAACTTGTGGTTGAGAAGAACACAGCCATTTTAAAGACACAAAGAGAAAAACTGTGCTTTTCAATACCTTTTTGTCAAAGTTTGTATTAGCTACAAAATATATGAAGGCCTTCCTACAGCTGCCACTCAGTATTTGCTGATAGAAACGAAGGACCTGAAAATTAAGGCCACAGCAAAATTCTCATATTAATAATAATAATGTATACCAAAACATCCATTCATGATCTTAAAAGCTACACACGCATTTTATTAGATTTAAATGTGACAATAACCTCGCAAACTAGGTAGGGTTATTATTCTGATTTAACTGGTGAAAAACTTGGGCTAAATGCAGTGGTTCTCAACCAGGGGCACCTGGGAGTATATTGGAGGGTTTGGGTTACCACATTGGCAGGGAGGCAACATGGGCATTTAGCAGGTGGGAGACGGGGATATTAAATATCCTGCAATGCGCTAGACAAACCCACAGAATTAGCCTCCCCCAAATGCTACCACTTTGAGAAACACTGACAGAAAATAAATGGACAATGCCTAACAGCTAATAAAGACTTTAAATATAAATTCAATAACAAAATTGTGGAAATCACCAAGGACCAGACAAAAAAACACGAACAGTGAAAGTGTATCAATTTCTCACACTAAAATAAGTAGTTCAGGCTACACTCTCAAAATGGTAAAATGATAAAAGATAACACAATTTCAAACTCAACATTTCTCTGCCACTTCTTTGCCAAGTTTTCCACTTCACTTGTAATTGCCTCATTGTTTTACTTGCAAAACCTTATCATCCTTAGTTACGCCCTAAGATTTTACACAAACAAGTCAAGCCCTTCTCCAATGTCCATTCTGCCATCCCTGTTTTGGATCCACTTTACTACCTATCTGTGAGGTTCGCTTGGTCCATCCTTTTCATCTAAGACACCACTACCCCATTCATCATGCTAAAAATCACTCTTTTTTCCTGTCAGCATGTCAGCATCTCCTATTACACAACTATGATTCTTAACTGAACATCATGCAGATATTCAGGTTAACATTCAAGACCCTCAACCATCTCCTTATTTCTCCTGTTAACTCAATTATTCCAACCAGCCCCTTTTGCACTCCTCCAAACTGGCATGATAATACTCTTTTCATACTTTTACCCACACTGTTTTCCTTACCTGGAATAATTTTCCCACTCCTTCCTCCCTGTCATTCTGAATCCTTATCTACCAATGTGTAGAAATGTTCATCAAATGCAACAAATTTACATGTAACTTGACTTTGCGTAATGGCAGTAGAGCCCTAAATAATTCTCTAACTTCAACTCCTTATTTAGTTCCAGTCTTTTGGTTAGGACTGGAAACTTTTTAAAAGAAAGGACTACATTTTCATTTCTTTTGTATTACTCCCCTAGAAAAATATATAGCTACTTGAAATCACAAAGTTGTTCCTTGAAGAAATCATTTAATACTGCACCTGCATTTCTATAGTTTAAAAAAAAAAAAACTAATTCAAGGACATGTAATTATTTAGTGGAAAGAGAAAAATCAGAATTCAGGTCACAATTTATCATCTAATGTTGTCTGACACTCAGGTGCTTGTTAACTCTAAGGTAAAAAATCATTTTGTAAGCCTGTCTCCAGAAACATTACTCTGCAATAAAAAAGACAATATCATAATAGAAATGGTCTATTTCACTGTATTTTCCACCAGTCAAGGAGACAATGAATCAGGTTCTTTGAGAATAATTTGACAACTCTTTTTAAACAACCTCAAATTTTTATACAAGTTCCATAAACTTGAAATTCCATTTTTCTGCTCAATCCTTGAAATACTCATATATAAAATGACCTCATTGTGTTTTGAAAAAATATATTTGAAGAATAAGATCAGGATAACCCATAATTATATTACAGTATAAACAATTTGAAATTTTGGTAGTAAATCAGAAGTCTAGATAAAGACAACAATAGCATTATTAAAAATACCTTCATTCCTCAATCTCATATTCTCCAGAAGCCAAGACGCTTTAGCATTCAGCATATTTATATCATCCATCATTTGCTATACATTAATGTATAAATACATTAAATTTATTTTGCATTATTAATTATTATTAAAGGATTCAGATTTTCACTAATCCTTGTCTTCAAATATTAGCTATTAGATATAACTTTCTTGTCTGGTTTTTCTGTTTTAATCCAGGATAGATAAATCAACTTAGGATAGTACTCTAACATTTAGGAAGATATTCTATCAGTCAAATTACATTTGGAATTGTAATAGCCTAATATTACTTCTGAAAATATCTCCTACTTTTAATACTGCAAGGAAAATACTTTATCTAGAAGTCTATTTTCTGCTCTAATGACACCTTTTAGGACAACTGCGTTACAGGTTACAAGAGTCTAATAAAAGAAGAGAATAAAGGATCAAAATAAACCAATTGCAATACGAAAATATACAAAAGATCACAGTCAATATATACACATTTATAATAAATTTGCATGTTAAACCAACGTGGAGATTTGAAATGTAGGTGTCTAGTTTCAAAAATAACAAAGAAGGAGACACTAACATATATCTTAAAGCACATATGTAAAAAATGAGATAAAAATATAAAAAGGGCTTAGTCATTTTCTATAAATCAGAACCATAATAAATAAAGATCAAAAGCTCATCTGCTACTGAAACCTAACAGAAGGAATGACTAGGTGGTATTACTGGCAAGCAAGCCAATTTATCACTCTGGAATGTTCATAGAAATCTCATAAAAAGGCAAAGTAGAAAGTAATTTGGTAAATAGTTTCCCAGACTTCATACTTAGTAAGAAGGCTCTAAAACAACTAAATTAGAGTATAATTGCAAACCATACTTACAGGTTCACTTTTATTCAAATATTTAACTATAAAAAGCATATACACCAAAAGTCATATACAAGTGATAATTTTGGCCACCCGATCCTTGCTTTTAATTGGCAATTAGCACTAAGCCTAACGCTTTACACCTTTTGTGCCAACTTGCTAATTACTCAAATGTATTAGGGTAAAGGTGTTGTCTAAGAATCTGATTTTATAAAATCAGCCTTGCTGGTGGTACTCACTTATAATTATACTAAATTATAAAAGGGCTAGATTGGCTGTTAAAAAGAAAAAAGGTTATTTACCAAAAGAATGTCGAGACCACACTAGGAAAACAGTACAACCAAAACTCATTTTAAAGAAAAGCAAAATAATGGAAAAATAGCTGATTTAATTCAACTTTACTTTCCTTCTTCTAGTCCATTTATCAAATTCCTGTGTTGGGATAAAAAAAATCTGCTTTCAGTTCCAAAGAATGCAGCTAGATCCAACGCTGTACTAGCCTCATCACTACAGAGTTTTGCTGAACACTCAGTACCCACACAGACAAAATAAATTAATTCCCATCTTCACACAACCCTAAACTAGATGGTCTTGATCACTGGGTTCAAGAATAAAAATATCTAAACAATTGAAGCCAAAAAAATAATCTGGTCATAACTATCTAGATATTTGGGCAAGAGCATTTCAGACATACTGACTCAGAAATTAACAGATTCAGATCTAGCCTGGTCAGATTTTGCCATTTATATAGTTATGACTGCATAGAATTTACTATGTATAGCAGACTTCACTTAGTAACACAGTTCAATAGTCCATCTGAAAACTTTTACTAGCATTTTTAAGATAGCACACTAAATGACTAATAAAACTTGAGGCATATCTTTATACCACATAGTACTTCTTTGAAATAGTGACTTTAAGATAGAAGTAAAATGCCTGGCACACGTTTAACTCAAATGCAAGTTCCCTCACTCCTCAGGAGCCAGAAAAATTTAAAATGTGAAGGGGAAATCTTCCCTATCCCACATTTCTTTTTTTTTTTTTCTGACAATAGTAATGTCTATTGAGATCATCTAGTGATTTTTTTTTTCTATTTATCACCAACACATTACTCATTAATATGTAGGAGGTAGATATCCTACAGATGGCTGGATACAAAATCTTATGCTTAAGTTTAAAAATAACAACATATTTAGGTTAAGTATGCTTAAAAGTCACACTAAAAGAAAACACATTTCAATATAAAAATAGAAAGTGAGTAGTCTGTATTGTTCTGAAAAAATTATCTTGAAAAAAATCTTTTGAAGTATCTGAAAAAAATGCCTGATAAAACTAGTATAGTTCATATATAACCAGGAAGAGTCACTATTTCCGCACTAGTAGTTTCATGTATAGTAACCTAACAGTTTTTACAAATACATAACAAATGCAGACCATAAAAGAGAAAAAATATATCGAGAATAAATTTATCCCTATGCACTTTTCAAGAAAAAGCTCTACAAAGTGCTAGAAATATTAACCCTTTACAACTATTTATAGAAAATTCATTTGCTGCATTTATCTTCTGCTAATGGTTTTTCTACATGGCCATGCCAAAAACAACCAAATTCAGATTCAAATATAACCTCTAATTCATTAGAATAATAGGTCATAAGTTCAATGTCTACTATGCATAATATTTTAAAAAGTCATTGTCTTTAAACCTCAACCTTAACATTCATGAGACCAATAGTATAAGCAGATGTATTTTCCCTTAGAAACTTCCATCTCCTTACAAAGAAAATTATAATAAAACTTTAGACCTCTATTTGGATATATGTTTTGCTACTATAAACTAAGAGCTAAGAAACATCACCGCAGCATATAAGCTGAATTATAATCAAGGAAAAAGCCAACACATGATTTCTCATAGTATACATCTGATCACACCATTTCTTTGAAATTAAACCGGAAAATAAAAATTTTCTTTGGAACTAATCAGCAACACACAAGGACTTAGGAGAACAAAGTAGAAGTTAAAAAATAAAATTAAAGAAAGGATACAGCCTTAAAGCACCAGTCTGAGTTCCCACTGCCAGGATCTTCTGTACAGGATCAAAGGCCAGGGCTGAGGGTTGATAGGGAAATCCATGGCGAACAGTCTAGGGATGGGCAAGTGACATCACAGCAACAAAGGCAGCAAGCGAAATTTAAAAATAGAAAAGTCAACAGAGGCGTTAGGATTTAGAACCAACTACCACTGATGCAAAACAAATACACATGCACTTACTGCTTCTAAAGAAATAAGTGAAACCTACATTAACAAAGTTATTCACATAGAACCTGAAACTAACAAAAATCCAGTCCAGCGATAGGTTTTAATTTCTACTTTTCCATAATACTGGTATTCCATTGAAGAAAATCTTTTATTAATATTCTACACTATTACATCCGACACCGAATGACTGAAGTTTGCAATAGTCCAAAATTCTGTAAACCCATCAAATGCAATTCATGCTTTATTTTGGCAGTATTCGTTTCATCATTACTTTATTTGGATGCTAACGCGAGTAATTCTAAGGAAAAACTGTCATATAATTACTTTATCCAAGCATTCAGTAAAACAATAATCAAACCTCTATCCCAACATTTCACACTTGTAACAGAACGAAGATGAGTACAACATATATTTTTGAAATTTACTATTAAGGCCATAATTATTTTAGGGCATTAGACCAAAATATATATTTATGTACCCACTTTCTAAAAACTCTGATATACAAAGACATGGCTATTTATGAAAAAGGCAGGTATTAGTGCCGAGACAAGTTTGTGTTTCTCATTAAGCAGCTGCTGAATTAATTCGCTGCATCATTCTTTCTGAATTACAGAACGCTATGGCAATTATCGTGCCATTAACAGGCAAAAATCTCAGTACTAACTTTTTAACAAACATAATGATAAAAAAAAAAACTGCGATTTCTTATCGCAAGCCACTCACACCACATTTTAAGGGAAAAGTGAGCAAAGGTTTGGTAGAACAGGTTTGGTTTTTTGATAAACAACATTCATTAGACACCGTTTCCAAAGGAAACTTCGAAGTTGGTGAATCATATTAAAACGCTTGAATATAAAAGCTTCCAGGTTAGTACTGGCAGTGTTAGAATTAATAGTCAGATAATAGTTTGAAGCAATCTTAAACTGAGTGCTGCATGTGCAAAGGGGAGAGAGCAAAAACAACGAAGAGGAGTAACGTATCAATTTCCAAAACAACCCATCGAAGAAACCTTTGCTAGGGGAGGAGCGAGCCTTTCATTAGTTATTACTATCGGCGTTCTCTTCCCTTGCATTTCCATGTAAAGCCCGAGTAGCCCCCTTAAAAGAACCCCAATTTTTCAATGACGGCGTCGCGGGGCTGCGCGCTCCGTTCACCTTGCAGAGCTGAAAGTGCTCGGACTGGAGCGTTTCCTGGATCTCCGGCTCCCGGTTCCCAGGCGGATGCTGCTGCTGCTGCTGCTGCTGCTGTGACGCCGAGGACGAGCCGGCGGTCAGGCCGTCCAACACCTTCCTGATGTTGAATTTCCTCATGGTCTCGGCGGGGCTCCCCCGCAGCCCGCGAGGCAAGGCAGAGGGGGTCCCCGGGCGGGGGAGACTAGCCGGGGCCGAGGACAGCTTCGACCGCGGAAACGGAGGAGTGGGAGTGTGAGGGCAAGGAGGCAGCTGAGGGGGAAGCAAAAGATAATCCGAACAGGAAATACTGCGACGGCAGGAGCGGCGGCTGCAAGAACCCCGGGCGGCGACCCCTCTTCCTCCGAGGCCGCCGCTGCTCGGCGCGGCTGCTGTGGCGCCGCTTCAGCTGCCGCCGCCGCCTCCTCGCTCCGCGGCCCGGCAGCAGCAGCAGCAGTGGCGGCGGCGCCCGAGCCCGCTCAGCCCAGCCTCACCTGGCCGCGGGCGGACTCTGCGCCGCGCCGCCACCCGGGCTCGCCCCCGCCGCCGCCACCGTCGCCGCCGCGTCCATGGCCCGCGGCCCCGCCGCTGCTCGCCCGCCCCGGCCCCGCAGTCCCTCGGCGGCGTCCTCTGGCTCCTTCTCCTCCTCCCGGGGGTCGCCGGTTCCCCGTCCGCGGCCGCCGCTCGGCCTCCCCGCCCGGCCTCGCACACAGGGCGCCTGGGGTGGGTCCCCGCGCTGCCCGCCTCGCTCCGTCTCGCTCCTCCGCCGCTGGACCGGCCCGCCCTCGCCGCTCCCGAGCCCGGCTGCCTTCCTCAGGCGCCGCCGCGGCCGCCGGCTCTCCCCGCCCAGCCGCTCCCCCTCGCCTGACAGGGCGCCTCGGCACACGGCACCAACGCCCGCCCCGAGCAGCGGCGGCAGCCGCGGTTACAGCGCGGGCCGCGGCGGTGGCGGCAGCTGGGCCTCCGCGGAGCCGGGCTGCGGCACCTGCGCATGCGCACCGCAGCCCCGTTCTCCCACCCTGGCCCCGCAGGCCCCCAGCCCCCCAGCCGGAGCGAAGCTGGGACTTAAATTATCTCCTGCGAAAATCCCAGACGCTGGCTAAATTTCTCCCACCCTAGTCGCGTTGCCAGAGTATGCAGCTGCTTCTCTTGCAGCTGGCATAGTAAAAACGTTGACGACTAACAAGCAGCAGGAAACATTTCTTTCCAATTCGGTCATTACAGCCGGGAGTTGATGCTTTCCCCCGTTAATGGGGTGCACGCTCCCGGGCGCTGGCAGCAGTATTATTCTTCTTAACTTTATTGACAGGCTTTGTTTTTGTTTGATTGGATTTGAGTTTTGGAAAAGAGCGTCTAGACAAAGATTATGTCAGTGGCAGGAGGATGATGGACTTGGATAATAGAAAAGGAAAGAAAACTAGACGGGGGGGGAAAAATGGGTTCTTTACTGCAGCTGTGACTTGGTGGAACGCGTCTGGCCTTAGCGGGTAGCTGCTGGGATGGAAGAGGCTGCCAGCGGGCAGCGGCTCCAGGGCCGATGTCTGCCCAGGCCGATGACACCGCCCCGCACCCAGCCGCTCGCCTGGGAGGAGCACGGGTGGCAGGAAACGCCGGGCTGCCACTCTTTCAGAACCTTCAATCCGCCCTGACGCTGATTAGCCACTCAGTAATCCCCCGGGAGCTTCACTCTTGAACAGGGAAAGGGGGTAGGATGAAGTTTTTGCTCAGATCTTTCCTCTGCCGCAACTGCCCATGTCGCGTGGATGCTTGGAGACAAATATCTGGCTCAAGTTGAAAAAGACATATTCCTGCCGGGGAAACCTCCCGGACAGGAACCGGACAGGTGGACGAAAGCACAGGTACTTGATTAGGAAGGATGTGGAAATAAGAAAGTAGTAAAGAAGGAGGCAAGTGCAGGAAAACTGATCGTAATTCGAGGAGAAAGGGTCAAGCTCCAGGCACGACAGACTCCTGGAGCTCTCGAGTCTGCGGAAAAGCCACGGAAGCCCTACGAAGGGTGTCTTTTAGTTCGGAACCTGTCAGAAGCACCCGCCCTCTTCTTTGTGATTGGCCATTCCCCGCCCCTAGCGAAATCTTCGTCACTCTATTGGTTGATGTGAGCAGCCTTCAAGAGCAGTCAGCGAACCAGCTACGATTGGGCCCAGGGATTTCGGGAAATGTAGTTCACTGTGCAGCTTCCGCATACCCGGACAATGCCTTAGGTTTGGAACCCACAAAATTTTGATGTCTTTTAATTTTATTGAGTTAATTAATTCACTGGGTGCAATGAGCAATATAACAAATTTGAGGGCATTCTTAAACTATTTCCAAGTGGCTTTGAATTTTGTATTTAGTTCTCTAGCATTTTGTTGAGTGTGAGACGGTGTGCTAGGTACTAAAAAGACACGAAAATGCAATTCTTGCTTTGAGCAAGCTCACTACAGTCTAACGGAGATGACTTTTAACATCACTAGTAACTGTAAAACGATGTGATGAGTCCAATGATGGAATAATACAGGAGGACGGCAGAGGGCCACTTAACTGGCCAGGAAGGCTTGAACATGGTGACGCCCACCATAGATCATGCCAGATAAGGAGGAGCAGACCATTGGAAGACAGTGGGGAGGAGAGTCTCAGAATTACCCTGAGGCTTTTTAAAAATGCATGTGACTCCACAGGGGGAAATTGCAAATCAGACATATCACAACCCCATAGAATTGTATGATCTGCCTTTTTACTTACCTAGGTATAAAATAAATCTATTGGATAATTTTTCATCATTGGATTATAAAACTTTCTGGAAAAAAAGACCACTTCTTGTTGAGAGACCTTGTGGTGAAGTGGGAAAATATAGGCTTTGTTTTCAGCCAACCATGAACTTCAGTCAGGGCCATGGTAATATGTGTAATCTTGGACAAATTTTTAAATTTTTCTAGGGGTCAGGTTCCTCAGGTGTAAAACGAGATTAATACCACCTTCTTAGAAATTTATGAGAATGAACTGGAGGAGGAAAAGAAAGAATATGAAAAATTTGTACTACATTGCTTAGTACTCTGTAGACACTCAAAAATATCAGTTTCCTGTTCTACTATCAGGGTTCTTCAGGTAAAGGGCACTTTAAAAAGTCACCAGTTTAAGCCAATTTTCTATTTCTGACTGTAGAATTTTTGTTTTTATTTCTATACTCTATCTTTTCTATTAGGTTATGATCTCATTCTGACACTCTCAAAATTTCAGGTCTTAGAGGATACCTGGAATTTAAGATGAATGTAGGTTACCTTTGTGAAATTGCAGTCCATCCTCTCCATGCTCAGAACTGGGACTTATCCAGAAATCCATATGACCAAAACCAACAATGGCCCAAAGTAGCAATCTTTATCACAGCAAAGATAAAATAATGGATCCTCAAACTCACGGTAATTCTTATGTCAATTTCAATGAATCAATTCATTTTACAAATTAGAACTGAAAATTTAAGAATTTTATTAGAAATGAATTAAACATTTTAAGTTTAGAATTAAATAAATTAAAAATAAATAATCTATATCATTCATTTTTAAATTAAGTGCAAAACAGAATTTTAATCATCATAATTTCTCAGCAAAGTTGTGTTTGTTTATTTTAATGAATAAGTAGGTTGATTTTAAGCAATTCAATAGCTTCTGCCTCTAGGTGACATTCTCCTGAATGAAATTATTTCTTACCTGCTTATTGGAAAATGGATCATGATTTGATGACATAATAGTAGACCACTGACAAATTATAAATATATGTATTACATTTAGCTGAGTCAAGGTGGCACTAAACAATATTCTGCCAATGCAATGAAAATAAAAAACGTTTTTAAAAAATGAAACCACATATATACAAAAAGAACAGTAGCCTATGAAATTGACAGGCGCAGAAGACTAAAAACCAAGAATTCATAACATTTCTGAATCTGTCAGTCCTCATTATCCAGTTTAAAAGTTACCAGACTAATGCAGATCTGGGTACTTTATTGCAAAGGCAAGCTGGATGCTGACTGAGATGGAGAGGGTGGAAACTGAAAATAAACATTTTAATGAGAAATTATTAATTAGCAAAAGCTTTCTGGAAGGTCTACATCACTTGCTAGCATTCATTTTTACTGACTTAATTTCAGTTTATTGAGTCCTGAAGGATGTGTGCATGACAATAATTAATTCGCTACATCGTTTAACAGAATATTGAATTTAGATTATTTGTAAATTGCAGCAGAGATGTTAATTAGTTGGTTTGCCTAGTTCAAGCCACCTTTTCTGAATGGGTTCCCTAGCCCTTGCTACATGATAAGCCTGGGCAACTCCGTTTTAATCAGGTGCCCCTGTTTCCTACCAATAGGATCTGAGGCAGAAACCAGAAATAACTCAAGCCAAGTGATGATCTTCTGGGAATTCGGAATTGGATTACAAAATTGCAAGTTAGTCTGAACGAGGAGGAAGCCAGGTTGTCCTAGTACTGGTATTGTGTTTTATTTCCTACACACCGAACCTGAGAGTACTCATTCTTAGAAAGAATGTGGGAGAATGGAACAGACACCGAAATGACAGAGTAGTGACCACCAGTGACCCAAGGAGGTGGAGAGTAGAATCTCGATTTCTGACTTTTCGGTTCCCGGTTCTTATTCCATATGGAAACTGGAGACTTTCTTTCCTTTTCTGTTTTAATTAGCTTGATTATATTTCTGGCTTTTGCAATCAAATATTCTGATAGTGTAGTTACAATTAGATGCAAGGTTATAATTAAACTATAGGCAAAAATGTCTAGACAAAGGTCAGTAAGCCTGAGTGAAAAGAAAATTCCAGAAGTGCAAAACAAAACTAATAAAACCAAATGTACGATTAAATGTAATTTATTAGGCATTAATATATAACCGGAGTGAAAAATAACATCAAATCTAAAAGCCTAGAACCTGATCAGGCAATTAGGAATTGCCTGATACATCCTCATATATTTAAAGTGCTATTTCTACAATGGGAACAGTATTTCTAAAATGGGAACAGTATTTGAAGTAAGAAATAATGTTCTAATTTTAATATTTTAGGATTTGAATATTGTTGTAAACACATTGAACATTTTGCTAAACATTTCCCAAAGGGTTCACTTTTCTTTTCATATAACTCGTTAAAATGTGATTTGTGGACTGAAAAGCTAGCAATAAAGCTTGTTCCTTATGCAGTTACTCACAGCTAATATACCGTGGTAATGGAATGAGCTTGAAACAGCAGTATAAGTTATATTTTGTTCCATCATATATACACAAAAGAGACAGTAACTTTGAGACGGAGTTTCACTCTTGTTACCCAGGCTGGAGTGCAATGGCGCAATCTCGGCTCACCGCAACCTCCGCCTCCTGGGTTCAGGCAATTCTCCTGCCTCAGCCTCCTGAGTAGCTGAGATTACAGGCACGTTTTGTAGTTTTAGTAGAGACGGGGTTTCACCATGTTGACCAGGATGGTCTCGATCTTTTGATCTCGTGATCCACCCGCCTGGGCCTCCCAAAGTGTTGGGATTACAGGCGTGAGCCACCGCGCCCGGCCCCTATCATATTACGTCTAAAAAGTATTCTCTTAGGGCAGGCCAAGCATATGAAGTGTGATTCTGAGGGCTCTGTTGCCCAGGCTGGAGAGCAGTGGCCCAATCTCAGCTCATTGCAACCTCCACCTCCCCAGTTCAAGTGATTCTCCTGCATCCGCCTCCTGAGTAGCTGGGATTACAGACATATGCCACCATGCCAGGCTGATTTTTTTGTTCGTTTTTGTTTTTGTTTTTTTGAGGCTGAATGTCACCCAGGCTGGAGTTCAGTGGTGTGATCTCAGCTAACTGCAACCTCCACCTCCTGAGTTCAAGAGAGTCTCCTGTCTCAGCCTCCCAAGAAGGTGGGATTACCGGGATGCACCAACACGCCCAGCTAACTTTTGTATTTTTAAGCAGAGATGGGGTTTCACCATACTGGTCAGGCTGGTGTTGAACTCCTGACCTCCAATTATCCACCTCGGCCTCCCAAAGTGCTGGGATTACAGGTGTGAGCCACCATGCCCAGCCTAATTTTTGTATTTTTAGTAGAGACAGGGTTTCACCATATTGGCCAGGCTGCTCTCGAACCCCTGACCTCAGGTGATCCTCCAGGATTGGCCTCCGAAGGTGCCAGGATTACAGGCATGAGTCATAGAGTCCGGCCATCTTTTTTTTTTTTTTTTTTTTTTTTTTTTAACTATGTAGTACACAAAGTAGTACTTTTTATCTGAAGAATAGATCAGTAACTAAATGCTAACATACTAACAGAAAACTGTCAACTTCTTCCCCTCAGAGAGAGTTGCCTGGACAGTATGGCCCAGTGCGACAGTGTTAATTGAGACTGATGTTAACAGTGACTGCCATTGTAGGCTCTGGGGCTGTGTGACCCCACTTAGTTACCAAACTGTGGAACATTTAGATGCAAACTTTTTTTTTTCTGGTCAGCCCTAAAAATGACCACATAAGATATCAAAAAGGACCAAAACAAAAACCTTAACATGAGGAGAGTGTGAACACTCTCTCTAAAGACCCATCTGAGCCAAGAGAATCATATTAATACTAACAATGAAAATATGCAAAGGATGCTAATTAACTCTTAGAGGTTTTATGTAGAAGGTAGGAAAGCATGGTCTCAATCCATGGGATGGAATTTCTCAAAAAAGGACTAGGTATCTAGTTTTAAACTCAGAATGGATTTTTTTAAATGAGTTTTTAGGAAACATTGCACACTTTGTCCAAAGACAATGTGCCTACAGATCTAAAACTGGAGTACCTATTTCTCCTATCCCGGGCCAAACATCTACCATTTTGGGGTAAATTCCTGGCCTCCTAACTACCTTTAGGACTCTGGGTCAGCTGCTCTTTTTTATGGCATTCTCTTATTTTCACACTTCCCTAGTCCCAGTTTCACCTCCAGTAGCTATCACACTCTTCCTGGTTCTATGACTAATGGCACAAACTAAGTTCCTTTAGGCATGCAATTTTTCAATGCAAAATCTCCATTAAGTTACCTAGTAACATGTCAGTGAACCAAAATGTTAGGAAAATGAATATAAAAGATATGGACTATACCCCGAATAAAACTGGGCATTTTAATTCTCAGCATAATCTCCCTCTCTCTCTCTCTCTCTCTCTCTCTCTCTCTCTCGTGCACACACACACCTATCTTCAAAGCCTTCGAGAACTATATATATATAAATTTGTTAAGGCCACTTTTGAAGGAAAATAAAACACTTGGCATAGAAAAACATCCTCTGAATTCTCTTCACCCTTCTATCAGCCTCCCCATTCTACCCCAGCTCAAGGCAGTTTTTCAAATACTCCAGTCCCTCTCTCCTCAGAAAGCCCAGCCTTTCCTGGATGGCTTCCTTCCTCTCTCCAAATACCCACTCATCTCACTTCCTAGACTTTTCTTTTGCATATATTTTCTTATGTAGCTCTATCTTCTCTCTTCTCTCTGACACTCAGCTAATAGCCTTAGCTATTCAGGAAAGGGGGAAAAAGGTGAATAAGTAAGTCAGAAGCACAAAGAAAGAATATTCTTCACAAAGGAAGGACAAGCAGTGTAATTTGTTACACTTTGGTATTTTAGTTCCAATCTGTTCGTGGCCCATAAATATATCCACAGAAAAAATAATCACAATCTTGGGGACACAAAATGACTAAAGTCTATATAGCAAGGGAAGGACAGAAGGTACAGTGTTAGTGCAATTTCCAAGATAGGAGATCAAAAGTTTGAATCTTAGTGTTTATCTTCCAGCAGGGTGAGCATTAGTATTTTATTCCACAAACATCAGTTGTGGGCCTACTAGGTATCAGGTATTTAGCTGGGTGTTGTGGGGATTACAAACATGATTCAACTTGGTTTTGGCAACCAATAAGATGGCAATTTAGTGGTAAGGAAGTTGAATCCCCAAAAGAAAAGACAAACCCAATGTCAAAGGCATGTTTTTGTTCTCCTGAGGATAATTACTGTGTCTCATTTCACTCTTGGTAGCAACACTCTCCCACTGGGCATATACTCATCACCATGGTACTTGGTCCCAGAGCATGAGCCTCCAAGGATAAAACACTTAGGGCTGGAAAACGTGGAGGGTGGAGGAGGCAGGGCCCTGGAATCCTTCAATCCCTTGTTACTCATTCAAAACCTCTAACTACTCGCACTAAATGTCATCCAGATCAGCATGACCCAAATATTTCTACCAAGACTTAATCTTGTTCAGCAGACCCCCAATACAACTTCCCTTCTTTGGTTTCCTCATAACTGTAATGACAGTGTAACCTCAAGGTGTGGCTTTGTAATTAAAGTAAATGGAAGTTTTTACATTTGCACACAAGATAATCGCTATTCAGCCTTCAGCATGGAGTGCCTGCCTCTTTTGATTTTTGTTGTGATAAAATAAGCAATGATCCTTTCATTCCAAGCCTACAGGAAGAAAAAGAAAAGGGATACCAGGCTTTTCTTTGCTTCACATTATTTTTTAGCAGCTGGATAGGACTGCACTTTTGAGAAGAGGGTGAAAACAAAGTAGTTTGAGACTGGCAGTCAACCAAAAACATTTTTAATTAGGGCCAGTAGATTTGTGAGGGTAAAGGCAACACCATAAAGTTTTAGTGACACTGTGGGTTACATCTGTCAATGAGTCACATTCTCTGTCCCTGTATTATTTCAAATGATTCATACTTACCTTTCAGTCATGAAGTTTTTTTTTTTCTAACTCAGTATAGGATGTGACCAGTGACCTACAAGAGCATCCAAATTTAGTAATATGTAGTTTGCCCAAAATGTGCATACCATCAATACATAAATTCCTTGGCAGTGGCTGCCTCTTAAGCTAGAAATGTCCTGCTTATTCATGATGAGAGAGCTTGTTAAATTCAGGAAATTGAGGAGGAAGTTCCATGAGAACATTATCATAGTTTACCAGTCTAGTGGTTTCCTTAAAGAGGTGTCTCACTGCAGTTGAGACATAGAGGAGAGGTACACACCCAGTGATAATATTGGTGTCAATGTGCTACCTACTTCACTATTTCTACTGTGTTTTTGTTTGTTTGTTTACCTATTCAAATATTTGCTACTGATGCTTATTTGTATTTCTATTTCTTGTGTCATGACATAACAGGGCTCAGACTGCTAAGGCACATGTACCTAGATCCTGTTGTTAGCAGTGGTGAACCTGTATGGGTCTGCAGCAGCTCAGTTCTTGCCTCTTGTGAGGAAAGAATTCGTCTGAAGGGCTTGAGAGAGAGACTGAGGCAAGTTTTTGAGCAGGAGTGAAAGTTCATTAAGAAGTTTTAGATCGCCGGGCGCGGTGGCTCACACCTGTAATCCCAGTACTTTGGGAGGCTGAGGCGGGTGGATCACGAGGTCACGAGATCCAGACCATCCTGGTCAACATGGTGAAACCCCGTCTCTACTAAAAATACAAAAAATCAGCTGGGCATGGTGGCACGTGCCTGTAATCCCAGTTACTCAGGAGGCTGAGGCAGGAGAATTGCCTGAACCCAGGAGGCAGAGGTTGCGTGAGCCGAGATCGCGCCATTGCACTCCAACCTGGGTAACAAGAGTGAAACTCCGACTCAAAAAAAAAAAAAAAAGTTTTAGAGCAGGAATAAAAGGAAGTAAAGTATACCTGGAAGAGGGCCAAACAGGCAGCTTGAGAGATCCAAGTGCCCAGTTTGACTTTTGACTTGAGCTTTTATACGTTGACATGGTTCCTGGCTTTTGCATCTTCCTTTTCTTGATTTTTCCTTCAGACGGGCTGTCCACGTGCACAGTGGCCAGCCAGCACTTGGGAGATGAGCATGCTCAGTGTGTTCTCTGAAGTTGTGCACATGCTCATTTGATACATTTTTCCCTTATTACCAGTTGAGTGTTCCTAAAGGAAGGTCATATACCATATACCACTTAAACACTGCCATTTTGCCTCTTAGTGTGCATGTTTGAACCCACTCAACAAACTCTGGAGATCTTATTGGGAAGCTGCTGATCACCATCTTCAGGTGTTTTCTATCTGTTGAGACACTGCAGTTCCTTGGCACCAGCTGCAATCAATTATTATTTTAGCGAGACAGTTTAAAAACTGCCTGACTGGCCGGGCGCGGTGGCTCAAGCCTGTAATCCCAGCACTTTGGGAGGCCGAGGCGGGTGGATCACGAGGTCAAGAAATCGAGACCATCCTGGTCAACATGGTGAAACCCCGTCTCTACTAAAAATACAAAACATTAGCTGGGCATGGTGGCGCGTACCTGTAATCCCAGCTACTCAGGAGGCTGAGGCAGGAGAATTGCCTGAACCCAGGAGGCGGAGGATGCGGTGAGCCGAGATCGCTCCATTGCACTCCAGCCTGGGTAACATGACGAAACTCCGTCTCAAAAAAAAAAAAAAAAAACTGCCTGACCATCACCTGACATTCCTGGGGGGAAGGTGGGGGCCCCCTCCTCTGCCCTGCTCATGTCTGCCTAACTACCTCCTCTAACATTTCACTAGCTAATAGAGTCAGACAAGTCACTTTACACTTTTCATTTCCTCATGTGTAAAATGAGCATACAAATATCTACCTAAGTAGAATGTTGTGAGATTACATAGTATAAAGTTCCCAGCTCAAAACCTGTCACATGTATTGAAATTAAGTGGTAACTAATAAAATCATTCGCTTTAATGTCTATAACCAATCTCTAGGTGATTTGTTCTGTTCTCATGACTTAAACTCCCAAATTTGTATATTTACTTCAGACCCCTTCCCTGAACTCCAGATTTGATTTGTGTATATTTTTGATTTGTATAAGAAGCTTATATCCAAAAAAGGCATGTAAAATTTAATGTCCAAACTCAATTCTTCACTTCCAACTGCAAGCTATACCTTACACCTCCCCAAATATTCCTTATGTCTGTTAATGGTGATTCTACCCTCTCAGATGTTCAGGCCCTCATCAGTAACCTTTGACCACCTGCTCGCCTCACCTCTCACCCCTGGCCATCACATACACCTCTATTTTAAGTCCATTGGCAAGTCCTATTAGCTCTATCTCTGCAATATATTCAGAATTCAACAAATTCTCACAATCTCCACCTTCGTGCTTTGGTTCAAGCCAGAATCATTTTCATCTGGGTGACTGCAGTATATGTTAATCAAACACCCTCTCATCTAGTCAAGTTTTTGTTTTCTAAATTTGAGACAGGGTCTCGCTCTAGAGTGCAATGGTGTGATTAAATTTATTGCAACTTTGAACTCCGGGGTTTAAGCAATCCTCCTGCCTCAGCCTCCTGCGTAGCTGGGACTATTGGCAGGCACCACCACAGCTAATTTTTATATTTTCTGTAGAGATGAAGTATCTCTATATTGTGCAGGCTCATGGCCTCAAGCAACCCTCATGCTTTAGCCTCCCAAAGGGCTGAGATTACAGACTGGAGCCACCACCCCCAGACCCCTATCATCTATTCTAAACAGAGTGATGAATTTAAAATATGTCATATTATGTCAGTCCTGTACTCAGCATCCCCCAGTGCCTTCTTATCTCCCTGTAAATAAATGTCAAAGTTCTTTACAATGGCCTATGAAGGTGCTATAATCCAGTCCCCACTCTCTGTCCTTATCTCCCCTCCTTCTCCCTTTGCCCGTCCGACATAGCCACGCTTGCTTTCTTGCTGTTCCTAGATGATAACAAGCAGCCTTAGGGCTTTGCATTTGTTGTTGCCTCTGTGCAAACCAGAGGTCAGCAACCTTTTCTTCAATGGGCTAGATAGTAAATATTTTCAGTTTTGTGGGCCACGTTCAGCCCAAGTTGCAACCACATTGCAGCAGTAACAGTGTTGCACTAATTGTGCAAATATAACCATAGATAATATGTAAACAATGTGCTTGGCTGTGTTCCAGTGAAACTTTATTTACAAAAGCAGGCAGTGGGCTGGATCATCTGGATAATCCCTGGCTTATACTTCTCTTCCCCCAGATATTTGCATGATCCATTTCTACATTTTCTTCTTGTCCTTGACCATTTGTGACAAATTGATGATATGACAAGCTGACATTGATCATCAATGTAGCACTCCTTGACTGTTTCTCATAAAATCGGAGTAATTTCTGATACGCTTTGGCTGTGGCCCCACCCAAATCTCACCTTGAATTAAAATAATCCCCACATGGCAAGGCTGGAGCCAGGTGGAGGTAATAAAATCATGGGGCTGGGGTTTCCCCATACTGTTCTTGTTACAATGAATAAGTCTCACGAGATCTCATGGTTTTATAAACGGGAGTTCTCTCACACAAGCTCTCTTGCCTGCCATCATGTAAGATGTGGCTTTGCTTCTCCTTTGCCTTCCACCATGATTGTGAGGCCTCCCAAGTCATGTGGAACTGTGAGTCCATTAAACCCCTTTTCTTTATAAATCACCCAGTCTTGGGTATGTCTTTATTAGCAGCATGAGAGCAGACTAATACAATTTCCCTTCCCCCAACATATACACAGGCACTTCCCATATTCACCCCAGTCCTCCTACCTGGGCTTGTTTTCCCCCTTAGCACTAACCACTACGTGAGGCACATAGATTTATGTGTAAGGAACTTGGTTTTCTTCTCTGTGGCATCCTTGAGGCAGAGGACAGTTGATTGAGAAAGAATAAATCAATAGACTCTAGACCAGAAGGGAGGAGTTCCTTTTAGCTCCAGTGTAGCCAACATAGCCCTTACCACATAATTTAACCCCTTCGTTTACAAACATCTCTTTGTGAAATGGGAAAAAGTAAGACATGCTGTAGAAATCAAATCAAATAGTAAATGCCAAAAGAGCCCTATTGAAAAGTAATCAAAATGGAAACTTTGTTAATTGTTATAACCTAATTAAGAAAACTATAAATACCCTTCAAATCAAAGAACTTTGAATAAATCTTTGATTTGAAGAACTTACTTATTTAGAGTTCTAAATAAGCAGAGTGATTTTCTCTTCATGATAATGTTCTCTACTTCCAACTTTATACATAGAGAAAAAATGTAAATCTTCAGGAGTAATTTAGAGATCCAATGATATTGTGTTCTTATATCCCCAAACATCCTTGAATAATCTAAGCATCCACTGCACAGGTCAGGCACAGGTGATCATCTGGATGTCCATTTTTATAATTTAATAACTAAAGATTATTTAATTTTAGTTAATTAAACCTAAAGTTGTATCATTGACCCACCCGTTTCTTTCACTAATTTGATTTGCAAGCTATGATTTATATTATTTCTAAAACAGAAAGATCATATGCCAGAATATTACTGTCTAATATTTATGACGTCTAGTTTCTTGTGAATTGATTGTCATATTAACTCTTATTTGAAAGTGAACAAGTTTCAGAAAAACAAAAGCTCTGTGCAACTGCAAACCCTCATCTTCCACAGAAAGCCTTGGCCATCCCCAGATACAGTGCAGTGAGCATTCCCTATGCCTGGGTACAGAATCAGGATGCTTTATTGGTCAGGAAGATAGTTCAGATATCACAGAACTCAGAGTGAGGGACTGTGACTAACTCAAAAATGCAAGCCAAAACAATTCTGGCAGAGTAAAGCCTATTTTACTGGTTGCCCCTGAGCATGAATTGCTATGTCCAATTAGCAAACATAGGATCTAAGATTTTCTTGGCTGCCACACAACTCAGATTGCTGCTTTACTGGCAGCCAAATGATTATCCAGGAGCAAATTAGGGAGAAGGACAGAGCTCCCCCAAGCAGCCTGTTGGAAACATTATTACAGCAGCAGGTGCAAAGTTCACAGCATGCAGGTGAAACTTCCTTCATTTTCAAATGCTAAAATTCATTTCTGACTTGAAGCCACTCTTCATTTTTTTTTAACCTGATGTAGAAAATTAGTCTTTCATATCAGGTAAGCCAAGGGATTTTTTAGCCATTTCCAGTTTTAAAGTCAGTCATTTCAAGAGGTTTGCTTCTTGCCCTCTCACAATGCTGCCATGGTGGTGAATGGAAATGGTGTCGATTTCTTAGCCTTGGTTAATCCTGCCAGGTTCTCAGCACAGGTTATGAACCTCCACCTTTCAAGGGCAGCGATGGTCTCAGGAAGCTTATTCAACTGCAGCTGAGACTTGGCCGAGATGAAGCCATGGACTCAGATTTCTAGTGGGGAACACCCATCCCATAGCCATCTAATGTGACACTTCTTTGTCTAATTGTATGACCCACACTAAGGACAAGGAGCCTTCCTCCAATCCGCTTCTCTTTACTGTAGTGCTATGTTCTGACTTTATTGGCCATGCCAACTGAATGGGGTGGGTGATTTTTTTCTCTGGGAAGCTGGTAGCTTCCTAGAACATAACACACAGGTTCACTACTCTTAGATCCCCAAAGTGAAAGTGGGCAAAGAGAGAAGGCACTTGGAGAGATAGACGTCTTTATGGACTGAACGTTTGTGTTCCCCAAAAATTCATATGTTGAAATCCTAACCCCTAATGTGATGAAGTGGAACCTTGGAAGGAAATGAGGTCTTGAGGGTGAAGCTCCCATGAATAGGTTTTGTGTCCTTATGAAAAGGACCCCAGAGACTTCTGTCTCTTTTTACCAGTCTGCAATCTGAAAGAGGGCCTTTGCCAGAACTCAACCATGCTGGCATCCTGATCTTGACTTCCGGCCTCCAGAACTGTGAGAAACAAATGTCTGTTGTCTATAGGCCACTCTATCTATGGTACTTTGTTATAGTAGCCAGAGCTAAGACAGGTGTGTTTGTCAGGTGCCGTTCCTGAGCTCTGTATCCACCTGCGGAAGGAGGCTTGAGGCGTAGAGCTCCCCACACTTGCACCTAACACTTCAACTTTTCTCTTCCTTTCTTCCCTGCTCATAGTTGCCTGGAGAGGGCAGAAACAGCAGACATAATTATTTTTTTTCTCAATCACTTTTGTCTCCTTCCTAAATCTTTCCATTTTAAATTAAGGATTGAAAATTAAGACATTGCTCCTTTTGTTTGCCAGCAAAGTTTTTATGATCTCCCAGTGGACCAAAAACCTGCCTCTCTGAGCCCAAAAGCAAGGAGGGTGGTTGGAGGGATGGACAATGAATGAGTGAGAGAGAAATCATGCTCATTACTGTCTGTTTCCTTATCCTACCATATTACATTAGATTCAACATCCTTGTAATATTTTCATTCTTATTTTACTTGGACATAAATTTATAAAACTCTAAAAAGAAGGAACTCATTGATTTTAGTTTAAACTATTATAAGATCCTAATTTAGTTATCTACATTCAGCTTTGTTCTTTCCTTCATGCTTCCAAAAGTACCACACTTTTTTACTGTTTGTAAAGGGAAAAAAATGTCATGCAGATAATCTGAAGTCATGAGTTGACATAAGGCAAGGGATGCTCTCAGCAGCATAACACCTCACTTTTTTTTTCTTTTTTTGAGACTGAGTCTTGCTCTGTTGACCATGCTGGAGTGCAGTGGCGTGATCTTGGCTCCCCACAACCTCTGCCTCCCAGGTTCAAGTGATTCTCCTGCTTCAGCCTCCCAAGTGGCTGGGACTACAGGTACACACCACCATGCCTGGCTAGTTTTTGTATTTTTAGTAGAGACAGGGTTTCACTGTGTTGGCCAGGCTGGTCTCAAACTCCTGACCTCGTGATCTGCCTGCCTCAGCCTCTCAAAGATTACAGGTGTGAGCCACTGTGCTCGGCCTAACATCTCACTTCTTAACATTATCAGACTGAGACCCTCTGACATAAATGACCAAACACATACCTTTTGAATCGACAGCGTAGTAACTTTTGTACGAGCCCCCAGCTCCTCCACACAGCAATGGTCCTCCGAAAAACTGAAGTCACTCACCTCTCCAGGGCCTTATTATTCCCCTCTCATTTTGCCTAGCATAAGGGGTGGGTAGCAATGAATCTCGGAATTTGTGGCAAGTAAGCATTTATTTTTATCTACTTTTCAATTTCAATCTTCCATTTAAAAAATTATTTGAAGTATCATTTTAAAGCATTTTGTAAAATTTTTGTTAGTTTATAGTTTTGTGGAAACGGTTAGAAGTTAAGGATATACCTTATCAATGAAAATGTCAAGATTCTGAATCAAGGTTATAAATAGCATCAATAGCAAATATTCTATTAATTCAGTTTGACTTTGTCTTTCCTACTAGGTTTAATTAACTGCTCACTAGAGGTTAGTTTTCTTTTCTTCCAGTTTTCATTGTATTTCATTTTAATTCACTTCAAGATTTTAGTTGATTTTCTACCCAAGTACTGGAGTAAACATCATTCCTCCCAACGTTATCTCAACCTTTGTGATTCTGTGTGTGTGTGTGTTGGCACTCAATTTTTACCTGTTTTTCGATCAGTGACTTTTCTAAATCAATAATTTTGAAAATATTGTGTAGACTCCCATTGCTTATTATCCAGACAACCAGAAAACTCAACTGACTCTAACAATTCTAAGACTCAGCATCTTCTGGTGGTAATAGTAATGTTGCTGTGACAGTGACTGAGGCTGACATCCCTAAATATGCCTCTTTTAATAAATCTACCCTGAGCACCAACATAGCAAACCAAAACTTTACATTAGGCTGGTTTCCTACCAGCTATCAGACCCTAACCTCATTGGCTCAGTTCCTTTGTCCTGTTTCACTCCATTTTGTGAAAACTGTTCTAATCCTAGAATTACACATGGTGAAATTTGTTTGGTTGCAGTTACAAACGTGCTCATTGTACTGGCATTTTGTAGCAGAAATACTGTAAGGATAAAGAAAATGAATATAATTCCCTTCTTGTTCAGGAGTTCATCATGCAGCTTATTTCTCTCACCTGAAATAGAACTGTATTTTTATTTCCTAAAATGTGCAATCTTAAGTGTATTGTCATTATACTTGAAAATTGGAAGCTTACAGTAGAAGTCACAATACTCCAATGAAGCCGGAGAAGATTGTGTAATAAAACTGTGATGTAATTTAAAATTTACTTCTGTTTAATAAGGCATAATATAGGGTGTTTCACATGTACTGCTAACTTACAGAGTTGGATTGCAATTTCTAATATTGAGTGCAGACAATAGATCAGCAGTAGCAGTTATCAAAATGCCTTCCCAATGAGAGTTTGCAACTATGATCCCCACTCTCTACCTCGAATATCCAACATAATCCCTCTCCCTAAGCAAATTAACACAGTTCTCCTTTTACCAGATTATCTCATCCCTCCTTACAAGCCATTACTAGGCTACTTTTTTTTTAATGTGGAAAGTTCTATTCCTAGAAACCCAAGCTCATCATTCTACAAATAGCCAAAATGTTGTGTTCTTAATGATGATTTTCTTAGTAGGTTGACAGGGAAATGACTATTTCTATATGTATATATAGCCTCCGTGAGCTGGCCATTCCTCAAACTACATACTTTGATATTTATGTGTTTGTTCATGTTCAATCACTTTAGCCCGAGGGTGGTTGTTCATGCTGGTTTATCATTTTATGGTTGAAGTACTGTTTTCTAAATTCTGTCGGATGATGGACAGAGTTAAATGATTTTTATGGAATGCCTACCAGAGAGTTTCATCTAAATGCATTCTTAATAAATGTGTTTTTGATACTCATCTAGCAAGCTAAGTGGTAATTATTTTTTCTAATTAGATGTTTTCAAATGGTAACTGTACACATACCTGGCTTCATTCATATTCTTTGCAGATATGAGGACACAAGCTAAACATCCTCCTGATCAGAGAGAAGATACATGCTCTGTCCTGCCAGCATTTTCCAGAAAGGCAGCCTGACAGCAAAGGAGGGATGCCTTAGAAGAGAGTAAGTAAGATCAGTGCTCACCTTGGTCAGGGCTGGCAACAGTCTTCCCCACCTCCTTGGTGAAAGTTGGCTCTGAGCTGCCAGGCCACTTCCCTCTGTAAGTTGCATGGTCCCCTGACATGTGTCACATACAAATATAGTAGGGCTATATAGATCCTGAAGAGTCACCAGTTCTTCAGTGTCAGTGAAAGGGAAGTGAGATTTAAATAGCCAGCTGCCATGTGGACATTTTTACATTAATGCTGTCTTGGCACTCCTAATTCAACATGTCTAAAACTAGGCTGCTCATCTCTTCCCTTGAACATGCTCCTTTTCTTATGTTCTCTCCTTCAGAGAAGACTACCGCCCTTTGTCTCTCACCATCACATTCATTAGCCACCAAGCCTCAGGACTCTTACCTCTCAATAGCTCAGGGTCCGTTACCTCCTCTTCTCCTCACCGTACCACTTGTCCTAGCTTGAGCCTTCATTATTTTCTCTTAGATTATTGCAATATTGACTTCATTATCTTCCTGTCTCTAGTATGGAACCTCTCCTTGCTACTCAAGAATTATTTATCCAATGTAAAAATCTAGTCAGAGCCAGCTGCAGTGGCTCATGCCTGTAATACCAGCACTTTGGGAGGCCAAGGCTGGCAGATCACCTGAGGTCAGGAGTTCTAGACCAGCCTGGCCAAAATAGGGAAACCCTGTCTCTCCTAAAACAAAAATTAGCTGGGTGTGGTGGCAGGTACCTGTAATCCCAGTTACTCGGGAGGCTGAGGCAGGAGAATGGCTTGAACCCAGTAGGCGGAGGTTGCAGTGAGCCAAGATTGTACCACTGCACTTCAGCCTGGGCAACAGAAAGACTCTGTCTCAAAAAAAAAAAAAAAAAAAAAAAAAAAAAAAAAAAAAAAAAACCAAACCAAAACAAAAAACAACAACAACTCCTCCAAATTGAATCGGATCATGTTTTTATTCAAAGCTCTTCATGTTTCTTCTCTCCCTGCCTCTGGGATACAACTTTTACTCTTTCTATCCTCATCATCTGGTCCCTGCATGCTTCTGTAGTTTATCTCAGGTCACTACTCACCTTGCATATTACTTTCCAGAAATATAGAAATCTATCATCTTTTCCCCAGCCCTGATTTTGCTAGTGTTTGGAACACATCTTCTTTCTTAACATTCTATTAATTTCAAGTCCCGTGTCATCTGTTATGTGATGCCTCTGCCCATTTTCTTGAAAAGACTGGGTGTCTAGTCATCAATGTCCCCATAGCTCACTCTTCTTTTTGCTTTGTAACTTCTTATAGGACTTCTGAGCAACTCCAAGTAGTAGTATTCATTCCCTAGTCTACAAAGTGGATGCCTCCCCACCTCCAACCATCAAAGTTAATACAGCACATAGCATCTGTGTCAGTAGAGGGTGGTCCTGACTGCATGCCTGTGTTTCTGATAGACTGCAATCTCTTAAAGTATAAGAGTTTACCTTTAGTTGTTTTTATCTTTAGTAGCTAGGACCAGTGTCTGACCAGGTGTTCTGTTAAATGCATAGTGTATACGTATGTATATGTATGTATATACGTATACATATATATGTGTATGCCTATATATGCACACACATGTGTATCTATGTATCCCTTATCTGTCAATCATCTATCCATGCATATGCATATACACACACAAACATTCCCCTAAAATTCACACTTCCCTGGCTTTAACCTCTCCAGCTACTGTCCTATAGCAAGGATTGCTAGAAATTCCTTCCTCTTAAAAAATGTAAGCATACAATATAGAGACACATATTAAAATTCCAATTCACTTCAATCCAATTGGATCAAATCCAATCCAAATTAAGTTAATCCAATTAAATCTCTTCAATGATTTTATAGCTTAAAGTTTTACAGCTTAAAGTAGAGAATTATGTTAGAGTTTATAGGAAAATTCCATTTTCATTTCTTTAAAAAATTTTAAATTAATGAACTTTATTTTTGAGAGTACTTTTAGGTTCACAGACAAACTGAGCAGAAAGTACAGAGTTCCGATGTATCCTCTTCTCCCCAGCCCACCACCATGCAAATACCTTCCCTACTAGCGCATGTGGCTAGAGTGGTTCATTTGTTACAATCACTGAGACTACCTCAACACATTCTTATCCCCTAGAGTCCATGGTTTACATGAGGGCCACTCTTAATGTTGTATGGCTTATGGATTTTGACAAATGTATAATGACATGTATCTACCATTGTAGTATACTGAATCGTTTCACTGCCCTGTTTTTATTTATTTTAAATTTCTGCATTCAAATACATTACTTTTGATTTTTTTCCTGGATATCTTTATAAATGGTAGATATATTCTACTTTCCCTAAAGTTTTTTTTTTTTTTCTGTTTCTTAGAAGATGGCACCAGTGGTGTTCTTGAAAACCTGTGTGAATGTAGCTGTGAAATGAATAATTCCTCCCAAAGCACCAAATCCCTTCTTTACAGAACCCACAAAGCGGAAACTCTCTTGTAGAGAGAGGGTGGAACTCTCTCCACTGCCTGCCTCATTTGTTGACTGCAGGCAAAGGGGACACCAGTCTCCCAAGTATCTTTCTTAGGTTGGCTTATCTATTTTTCTTCTTACCTTTTCAAAAGCTACATCTAATTTTCTTTTTAATGGTTCTTATTGGCTGTTTAAAAATTATAAAAGCAATTGCAACCAACACGGGAAAGTTTGGAAAATAAAGACGAGATACACAAATGTAAGCCAAAGTCACCTGGGATACCCAACCATGAACATTTTAACATTTTGATTTATTTTCTTCTATTTTTCCTGTGTATACTTGCACAGGTGCACATGTCTATAGATATGTATATTTGAGTCATGCTGTCTAAATAATCTTGCATTCTCCTATTTTTAATGCAACATCATATAATAAGTATTTTCATATGATCAAAATTCTCTGAAGTATTATATTCTATTGTATGTACCATGGTTTACTTAATCAATAACCTCAATTTGACATTTAGGTTGTTTTAAGTATATTTTTTCCAGAATTAATAACATTTTTGTGTATAAATTTTGATATGCAATGATAACTACTTGTTAGGATAGAGGTCTAGAAGAGCACTTTTGGGTAAGAGGCTAGCCACATTAACTCTGTTGTATTACCTCTACTCTTTCATAAAGTATTTGCAGTCTTGAAAGTCTTTGTCATTCACATGTAAGAAGTACAAACACAAATAGGCATATTTTTGTAAATAGGCACTACTGGGTTCAAGTCGCAGTTTGAATCCTTATAAGGTGTGTGGACAAGTTATTCCAATTTTTCTGCTTTAGTTTCCTTATTTGTACAATTGGGGTAAAAGTAATTTCTTTGTAGGGTTCTTGGTAGGAATATAAATCTACCAAATGTATGTGATATCTTTTAAAATTCATTTAGTGACTCGTGTAGTTGAATTCTAACTTTAAGGCCAGAGTACTCCATTAAGAATTTTTGCATTCCATGTTAGCTATGGCAGTTGTGTCCTGAGGATGAAACTACACCAAGATGTTGTCATGCCTGTAGCATATTTTTTAGCTTATTTGGGATCACATTGAGTATCCTAAAATATATTTTTTAGATCTAGACTTCTACTTTTCTTTCTCTTTGAAATTCCATTATTGAAAGCTGACTATGTTGGTCATTGCTGGATGATGGTAAGATCTTCCTGGTTGGTATAAGTTAAAATATAAATTATATCAAACAACAGAACCAGGTTAAAGTCAACAAGTTTATAATCTTTTCCATTTTTTAAATTTGTACATAGCAGATGGAAGATGCTAGATTAGTGGATTATGGATTTATTATCTTTCATTGGAAGTATTTACCAGACTCAGGAAACAAGCAATTGCTAGCTACTTGGGTCAGATTCAAAACTTTTTAGTTTCTAATTTTAAAATAATTTGTTACTTTCAGAAAGGTTGCAAAAAATATTATAAAGACCTCTATTATAGTCTCTTCCCAGATTCAGCAATTTTTAATATTTTGCCCCATTTACTTAAGCATGTGTTTCTTTCTGTGTCTTCTCTTTTGCACAAATACTTCAGTATATATTTCCTAAATACTGGCTCTTATATAACCAAAGTACCTCCTTCAAAACCAGGACAGCTAACATTGATACAATATTGTTATGTGACTCATCGTTTTTATCCAAATTTCACAAATTCTTACATCTTTTCCTGGTTCTGGATACAATTAGAATAACAGACTGTGTTAATCGTCACATCTCTTTAGTTTCCTTGAACTTGAAATGGTTCTTCAGCCTTTCCTTTTCTTTCATGATTGTGTTTTTGAAGAGTAAAGCCAGTAACTTTCTAGGATGTCCCTTTGTTTGGATTTATTTGATGTTTCCTTACAATTATCTTCAGGTTTGTATTGGTTGACTAAAGAAAAAACAAGCTTTTAAAGAATAAAAGTTAGTTTCAGTCAGATGTCGGGGAGCAGCACTCTAGAGAGGTTTTATCAGACTGCTCCACACAGCGCTTCAGCCCGCTATTTAGGCACAGGTGGCTGGGGTTCAGCACATGCAAAATTGCATCAAACTTGCTCAGACGCATGAAGGTCTGTGGGGAAGGGTTATAGATTACAGAGGGACAATCACTAACCCTATCAGACATTATCTCCTGTGTAGGAAGAGGCAAAGATTAGGGTCATTTATCTTTTAAGGAATACAGTGACTCAGCCAAGAGACATGAGTGGGGGCTTGTGATCTGCCGTTTTTTTTGTCTTCAAAGTGTCTTTCCCGAGAGCTGCACTTCCTCACAGAGTCAGGGGCTTTGTGAAATTATCTTGGCAAGCAGAAATGAGCAAATATGACTTTTTACATTTGCTACTTTGTCTCATGTATTTTTTATTGTAAAAATATCATAGAAGTTATACTGTTTCCTTCTCCGGATATCATGTTAGGAAATGTAAAATGTCAATTTGTTTCATAATTAGTGACATTAACTTTGATTACTTAAATGTGTTTGCTAAATCTACTGTAAAGTTACTATTTTTCTCTTCATAATTAATAATTTGTGGGAGATTACTCTGAAACTATGTAAAGATCTTCTTGCTCATCAAACATGATTTCATCCAGTTTTAATATCCATTAAACTGGATTCTGCATCTTTTCTTTAAAAAAACATGTCCCATTATTTTTTAAAACTTTCTACACAATAAAATGTTCCAGGCTTTTTTTTACAGTTTCCAAGCCTCAGCCCTGAACATGGCCATTTCTGTAAGGATTCCTGGTCCCTTCTAGTGAAAAATGGTATTTAGAAATAGTTCTGAGTGTTTAATGTGCTCATTGCTATTGTGGTGTTTTTGCTAGGAAGTATACATACACACACACTTACACATGTTTATAACTCTATCAAATACATAATTGTAGTATGTAATATGTAATTATATGTAATGAATTCATACTGATACCTCAAATTCCAGTTCAATACCAGGAGGATCATAACATTTTAAAAAGTTAGAGTAGATGGGACTTGGTATTAATTGAATGTGTTGGGAAGGGAGAAGTCGAAGATGATTGTAAGTTGTAAATATGAGAATGGCATGCCTAAGAGCTGATTATACAATGTTTTGTGTGCCATTGTTTTTTGTCGTATGTGCCAACAAGTTAATAAAGCCTAGGGAAGCATTACTTTCTTGTATCATAGTGTTCCTGCATATTGATCTTGTGGTCAAGTAAAACTCAAGGTCTTTTCATATTAACTGTTGAGTAAGATCTTCTACCTCTCTTTTAATGAATTTAGTTTTTGAAAACTATACAGCCTGTCTGCCTAGGAAATATTATCTTGTTAATATTAAACCATCATTCATCTTTTTCAAGCCCTTATAATCCTGGTTTAGCCAATCTACTAGTTGTCCCTACAGATCATCTGTTATGCAAAGGTTTTATAATATACTTTCTATGTGCTTCAGCTGATCTCCTTAGCAGATAAAGCAGAAGGTCAGGAAGGCAAAGCTGCAGCTTGCTGTTAGTGGTGGAGGTGAGAATCCTGGAAATATAACTGGAATTGGGATCATTTCTTACCACAGTATTATATTTTATGAAGTAGACAATTGGAAGGGAGTCAGGTCACTAAATGCTCAAGAAAGAAGCAAGGTAAGAAATATGTCTCCATATGTTTTAAAGAGGAGAGGGAATCTAGAATCCAACTCTGAAGGCTCTCTTGCAGCCTGAAAAGGACTAATAAGATACAGGAGTTCTATCCTTATCTGTTTCTTCTCAGTTTACTCATTCTTCCTAGGTGACCTAATTCATACTTCCCTGGCTTTAACCTCTCCAGCTACTGTCCTATAGCAAGGATTGCTAGAAATTCCTTCTTCCATAATAGTATTTTAACCTATTTGTGTCAAGCAAGCTAGAGATTGTATTTCCTGATCCCATGGCAGTTGACATAGACACGTGGTGGTTCTCACATATAGGATATGATGACAACTATGTTCAACTTCCCCCTCACTTAAGAGGAAATCTTTGGCCTCAAACTTTTATGATTTTCTTCAAGCAGAGACACTAGAGAGCCATATATAGGTATATTGAAATATCTGTAGTTTTTTCAAGATGCTAAACGGTTTCATACATCTTTGTGCATGTTAATTCCTTTGTGTGAAACTCATTGTTTAATTTTTTTCCTAACTTTTTATCCATTCATCTTATAAATCTCAATTCCTATGTTACTTCCTTTAGAAACTTTACAAGATGGCCTGTGATGTGTTCTAAATGTATGTTCCGTGTATTTCCAGAAAATCCTATGTTCTTCTTTATCATGGTAACTAGGATAATGTTTGATCAATGTTAACAGTAGACATGTTTTTGGTGTTTGCCTGGCTCATATTGTTTTCTTTGGGTATTATCCTGACTTGGTGGCCTTTAGTGGCATTATTTCTGTAAATCTTTCACCATGATGATCACATCTGATTAGAACATGCCCAGAGACTAGGCTGAGACTAGTTTGTATGTCTTGAAAATTTCAGTCAAGAGACAAAATTATGGCTGGAAAATATGGGTGCTAGACTTGTAAAGCATGGAAATTTGGGGCCAGAGTCCATACCTTAGGAAGGAAAAAAGGAAAAAAAAAAGCTTACACATACAAAATCAGACAGAACATAGAATAGGAATAATAAAAGTGGATCTTCAAAGAGAATAGTAGAATGGATACTTGGAGAGAAATGAAGCAGAAACCACTCAACGTAACTGAGTTATTTCATGAATTTGAGTTTGGATTTATTCACTTCAGTAGGGGAATCTTTGTAGGTGTGAGAGAAAGGAAAGTTTCTATCACACTTTAACTTTCCTTTTAACTATTATAATAATAACCAAATGATACTGATTAATAAAGTAACCATTGGAATTGTGATGCTGGAATTTTGCACATTTTTATCTTTAAAAATAGTTGAAATTGATTTTCTTTTTTTGACTGAGATGAGAATTTTGTTATATAGTCCAGAATACGATGACCGATAACTAATGATCATACACAAATCAATTCTTTCTGCAGTCAGCATAGAATGACAAAAATAAGCTGAATAAGTGTTCTGTGTTTCAGATAATTTTACTAGACAAATTATAAATGAACTAGGGGCCAGGCATGGTGGGGCTCATGCTTGTAATTCCAGTACTTTGGGAGGCTGAGGTAGGAGGATCACCTGAGGTCAGGAGTTCAAGACCAGCCTGGCCAACATGGTGAAACACCATCTTCACTGAAAATACAAAAATTAGCCGGATGTGGTGGCGTACCTGTAATCTCAGCTACTTGGGAGGCTGAGGCATGAGAATCGCTTGAGCCTGCGAGGTATAGGTTACAGTGAGCTGAGACTGCACCACTGTACTCTAGCCTAGGTGATAGAATGAGACTCTATCTAAAAAAAAAAAAAAAAACAAAAAAAAAAAAAACAAAACCTAGCCTTCTGAAGGTCAGCCTTACAATTTTTTGAGGATGCAAGCCTAGCATTTCAGAAAATGTTTTATTTTGTTTGCTTGTAATGTGGTTCAAAGCTATATTTTTGCTTTCTTTTACCTTTTTCTTTCAACTCAGTTTTGTATTCCACAGAGTTGTATATTTCGAGAAAAATTAAGTTCATAAAAGATCTAAGACCTAAAAACTGAATGTCTAAAAATTTAAGTGTTATTTGAAGCACATTCTTCTAGAAAAACATTAGATAAGTCATCGGAAAGCCAAGGCTCTAGACTCAGTTCTGCTATTATTTAATTATATAATCTTCGGTAAGTCAGTTGGCTGGAGTTCTCCCTTCAGTTATCTCATTCCTAAAGTAAGGTTCATAATCTCTTTCATGCCTGTCTTGGAGTTGTAACAATCAAATGTGCACTTTAAAAATGCTAAGGATTTATATGTAAGAAACCTTTATCAATATCGCATGGTAGAATATTGGCAAGGGTTGGCTGGATCATTCCAAAGATATTATACTGGTGGTGGTTGGTTTTGTCTACACAAGAAAGGATGCTTCCAGTTATATGCCACAGTCCTTAAAAACATAGTATCTTAGTTTTCTCAACTGTAAAATTAGATTTAATAATTATACAAGCAAATGGTATTGTAAAGAGCTTAGCCCAACTCCTGCCACAAAATAAGGGCTCAAAGAAAATTAGGTGTAGAAGTAAATGTTAGCTCTGCTTTTTGACCCAGAAAGGGCTTTGGTGAAGGGAATTACTGATAAGAAGTGTGAATCTGACCAGGTGTAAAAATGTGGTCCCAGGTGTAGAGTTTCACAGCAAGTCATCTGTTTGCAAAACACGCCAGGTATGAAAGAATCTAATTCCTTGCATTTGTCTGCTGGGAGATTGGTTGTTATTGGTCATTAATTCCTGCTAAATGTCAGTGAATCAGATAGCATTTTCCTAGCCTTCATTTTTCAACAAAAGTTTTGATACAGGGCTTTTGAACCAATGTTTTGATGAAACCTTGGAGAACCAATCAAGTATAGATTTAGGACACATTTAGCCAGCCCTGCCGAGTTTATTTAAGTTCTTTCCACAAATATTTACAGAAAGCTATTGTTAAAATACCACTTCTGTCCTAATATAATGGCAAACAGAAGGTAAGGTGACTTTAGATATGGATATTACATTATATGACAATGTCCAAGAAATACATGGATAAGTAATGAAAACATGTATGATGAACACTACAAATACACAGTATCTTAAGTGGACTAGTGACATTAATTCAGAAGAATAAATTTAACTTCTTCAGCTATTTGGGCTATTAAGTTAATTTTGGCTATTGTTCCAAATAAATTCACAATTGCCTGTAAGACATGAATATAGTAGCGGGCAGGACATCTGGTTGACTAAATGGGGTAGCTGTCATTGAGAAAACAACTCCAATGTGGCAATATTCAGAATCATTATGAATACTAGAAATGTAATACGCAGAGATAGTACCCTGTAGTAATACAAGAACAATGTAATATTATATGCATTTTCAGGAAACAAGGAGGAATAGCTCCTTTGTAATGAAAAACTAGGCATACATCCTTGAGAATTTACCAATCATTATTGTTTTAAATTAAAACATATAGGTGTGTGTGTGTTAAAATCAAACCTCAAAGAACACCCAATTCACCTCTAGAGTGCATAGAGTACCAGGTTGTACCAAACGATACTGATGGGAAATAGTGGCCCCAGGACAAAGAAGAGTACCAAATTTAAGCTAGAATTCTTAAAGATTATCTGTGGACCTTCTATATTTGAAACACCGTGTCCTGGTTCAATGCATTTTAAAAGCTGCCATGTTTCTAAATATGATATACAATTTAAAGTCTAACCTATATTAGTGCTTAATTTTAATTGTGGTTTTTCTTTTAGAGAAAATAAAAGAAAAATGATGTGATACAAAACATTACCTTTAGATGACAATTTCTATGTTATTCTTTTGGTTTGAAATGCTCTAGAGTTTAATGTCTCTTTTAAGAAACACTACAAGGTTAAATCATTTAATGCTGTACTGTTTTTACCACACCAAAAGATAACTCCTTATACCTAATATAAACTAAATGCTTTCACTGGTTTCATTCCCTTTTTTTTTTTTTGAGATAGAGTCTCGCTCTGCTGCTCATGCTGGAGTGCAGTGGCGTGATCTCGGCTCACTGCAACCTCTGCCTCCTGGGTACAAGCGATTCTCCTGCCTCAGCCTCCCGAGTAGCTCGGATTACAGGCAGCTGCCACAATGCCCAGATAATTTTTGTATTTTTAGTGGAGACAGGGTTTCCCCATGTTGGCCAGGCTAGTCTTGAACTCCTAACCACAGGTGATCTGCCCATCTTGGCCTCCCAAAGTGCTGGGATTACAGGCGTGAGCCACCATGCCCAGCTGCTTTCATTGGTTTCTAAGACTAACTATTGGGTAGTTCTGCAGTATTCAAAGCCACATGAGAAATCGCTGAAGGCAAATATGTGAAAGCCCATTTGGAATGTATAGAGAAACCATTCTTTGAAGCATCTTAAGTAGTCAGGTTTGAGAGTTTTAACATATATCAATTTTCGAGTATATTAAGGAGAAGTGTTTTTCCCTATTGCAGTAATTCCACTTGTGTTAATGTACATGACAGATCCTGATCGTCAGCGTTCTCAAACTTTAATATTTATACCAATTCCCTGAGTTCTGTATTAAAACAACATACTCCCGAAGTCTAAATCTCCTCTACAGTCTGCAGGGCGGGGCTCAGGGATCTACAGATTTAACAAGGCCCCGGGTGATTTTTATGCAAGTGGTTTGCCCATCATATTTGAGAAACTCTGAGAATTCTGAAATAAATATGAGAAGAAAACAGTTTATGTTCTAAGTTATACATCTCTAATATTAATATATGCCTAGCAGCTCCTAAACACATAGTAGAGGATAGAAAAATTATTTTAATCAGTTAACAATATTAGGTTTGAGTTGCTGTGCACCCAGTTGTAGATTTTTGTGTGGCATTTCTTTGAGCTTTGATTCTTTGTTGTTAAGTGTGTGTGTGCACAAGCATACACATAGACTTTGTTATTTCTCACGTGCCTTCCCATCTTAGAAGATTCTGTGCTTCTGTACGTCTGCTTTTCTTGGCTTCTGGGTTGGATTTTGCATGAGCATAAGACCATTTCCTAACAGCACTTTGTGAGAGCAGAATGGAAATAAGTGTTCTTCTCAATCTTCATAAAATCAACCAATATTATTTTTGAGAGCCCATGATGGTCTTCTGCTTTGGAAAGAGAGAATTTGCTAGAATGAAAGCGTAGGTCCTATAATTTTGTGTGTTTGTAAAATTACAGGAAATAAAGTTACATAATCATTAAAGGGCAGATGACATCTTGAACTTTATCAGTGGGCAAACGTATTTATGCAACAAAACATGAATTTTGTGTCATTTACTATTTACAAACTTATATGATTATTTAAGTAAAATATATTTGGATGTCATATGACCTTCTGTTTTCTCAATTTCTAGGCATTTAAAAAGGTGTTTGGTACCTTAAACAATTTAAAACTGCCAGGATAATTTAATGTGAAAATGAACTTGGGGAAAATAGCATGGCAGCTTATATCTAGCCCAAGCATCTGTCAATAAGTTTCATGCTTCACTAACCCATAAAAGAGGAAGATAAAAGTCCTTTGATTTTTCTGCCTTGTGACTCTGAAACAGAATGTCCCTGACTTTAAAATGGATGATCTCCAAAAAGAGAAAAGCAAAAAGATAGCTTGACATACTATTAACTCCTAGTATTTTTAGTATTTTAAAAATTCACTGTATATCTCTTCTCAGATAAATATGCAATTATGACATTTCCAAGAAGTGATGGCATCTGGTGCTAAGGACAAGGAAAGGGATTTTGCTACAGGGATCTTATTTTCCCACATGTTCTGTCTGAAGGAGAAAGTTAGCTGAGGCCACATATGGTGTGACATAAACATGTAAAATTTTGTTATTTTTCACCAATGCTATGACTTGTGAATAATAATCGCAAATAATTAGATATTGCTAATTTAGATATTGAGTGCTATATATGCATGTGTGTGTATATATATCCATATAATTGTCATGATAATTGTCATTATCTTTATCTTATAGATGTGAAGCTTTGGATCCAAAGAAGTTAAATCAAGGTTACAGAGCTGGTAAGTGACAGAGCCTGGATTCAAACCCATGCAATATGACTCCATATACATGTTCTCAACTAGTATATAACACTACCTTTCAATGTAAAGTTAGTTGTCCTGATGAGCGGACATCCGGGGAGGCTGTACATTTAATCCATCTATGTTGGTATTACTGAGAACATTCTTGGATTTACTTTAATGTGATTTATTGCTCATACATTAGAAGCCAATTCAAACACAGAGTGAAATACCCTCCAGAAGCTGAATCTGGCAATATAGAAAGGAACTGAGCTGTCCTAGAGATAGCCCACAGACAAGCTTGGTTTGGTCTTTAGTTTTGGCCTTTACAGTGCCTAACATTTTAATTAGTTACCAAAATAGACATAATAAAATTTAAAAGCCTTATATATGAACCTGAATTTCTGTTCTCTCAGAAAATTAGAGCTTTTACATGGGGCTTGTGTCACCAGCTTCCCACAGTCCTCACCATCTTGTCTCCCAGGAATGGGTTGAGGGTCACTCCTGTCACATCTATGTGTGTTCCACTTCATTTGTGTACTTTACCTTCCTGGTCACTTCAACATTTGATTTCGTGGTACTTGGACAAAAACATTGTTGAAGGGGTAAGTGGAAGCAAAAACAATTATTGCAACTCGTAAAAGAGAATTTCAGAAGGGTGGCTTTTCAATTAGAAAGGCATTTATTCCTGCTGCATATCCAAGAGGGATTAAGGGATGAATGCTGAGCATTATCATGAGCAAAAAAGAACTAAGAGACAGATTAAAACTTAAAACGTTAAAACTTTTATGGAAACATAAAAGTTAATTCTGGCCCTTTTCTAATTTTCTGTATGCCCTCAAGCGAGTTCCTCAGCTTCATGGAGAACAGTGTAATTTCTATTATTCACAGTATATAATAATAAAAATAAATATTTTCATCTGTGTACTCTTCCAGGGAAGATCAAAATGTTAGCAGAATGAAGAGAAAAAAGATCCCATAGCAATATGACAAATCCC
>NW_022436946.1:3075738-3106204 GCF_009761245.1 Sapajus apella
AAAAAAAAAAAAATAGTATCCATCAAACAGAGTAATCATGAGAAGAGACAATAATTTCATAAGTCTGCTGTGTAAGAAATGAACAAATTTGTTTCTCTAATGTGGTGCTGATATTTTTTATCATAATTAGAAATGTCAGTGGCTGGGCACCGTGGCTCATGATGGTAATCCCAGAACTCTGTAGGCTAAGGCAGGTGGATTGTTTGAGCTTACAAGTGTAAGACCAGCCTGTCCAAAATGGCGAAAACCCATCTCTGCAAAAAATGCCAAAATTAACTGCGTGCAGTGGTGTGCTCCTGTGGTCCCAGCTAATTGGGAGGCTGAGGTGGGAGGATCACTTGAGCCTGAGAGGCTGACATTGCATTGAGCCAAGATAGTGCCACTGCACTCCAGCCTGGACAACAAATTGAGACCCTGTCTCAAAAAATAAAGAAAATTTGTTCACCAAGAACAATCCCATACAGAATTCCATAACCAAATGTGCTTTGGACTGTAACTTTAAAATGTTCACTTTTGTCCATGATACAGACTACTTTATGTTTTTAAAAATTTGCACTGTTAGGATCTGTGGAGTCACACACCCAAACCTCCGGGTATTTAGTTGTTGGTTCATTTATATATTCATTATCAAGGTATTTACTTATGCCAGGCTCTCAGCTCATTATTGCAACTTACAACCTGACTGGGGATATGACTGGAACAATAAGAGATTTTCAAAGTTACTATGGAGAATCCTCTATGTGCTCATTGTTATGTTTAGAAGTTTGAATGGGGTTCTTGATACTAATGAAGAAATATTTCATCACCTTTGAGTTCCAAAATGATTAGCAAGGTAGCAAGCATCCTAAATTTATGTTGCCTTCAATGTTTCTTGTGACCCATACTATGAAAGTGTCTCCATAGCAGTTTAGTGACAGTCTACTGGCACCAAAGGGGAAGTGATAACAGGATTTTAATGAAATGATTATTTTCTTCATGAAAAATTACCAATTTGTTTTTCTCCTTTCTGGTATTCCTCAAAGTCTGTCTCATAGCCTTTGAAGCTCTGTTCCATTCTGTTTGGCCAACTGGGGCATGTCACCTTGGCTTAGCTGCTTTCCCTTCCTTGCAACCTGACTTTTACTATGTCATATTAGACAAGTGTTTTAAAGTCCAGTATACCAAGGCTTCCTTCATACAATATGCAGATGATATCAGGGGTTAAGGTTGTAGAATGTCTTAAATTCTTTCATCTTAGACCAAAAAGGGAAATCTGTGATCCTATTTAGATCTCTTAAATTTTCAGAATTATAATTCAGACAGAACCTTTAAGCAATTATTTAAAAGCCTGCTTTCTTTCCTTCTGAATGTTAAACCACAGTAAACAGCACCTTGGCCGCTTGTACAGGGAATGGCTACAGCTGGCTCCAATTGAGATTACCAGCCAGAAGTCCGTTAATGGCCTAATGAGAGCAATTTGTTTGTTTGTTTGTTGTTGTTGTTGCTGTTTTTGAGATGGAGTTTTACTATAGCTTAGGCTGAAGGACAACAGCACCGCTGACTGCAACCTCCATTTCCCGGGTTCAAGTGATTCTCCTGCCTCAGCCTTCCGAGTAGCTGGGATTATAGGCACCCACCATCACACAAAGCTAATGCTTATTTTTAGGAGAGACAGGGTTTCGCCATGTTGGCCAGGCTGGTCTGAAGCTCCTGACCTCAGGTGATCTGCCCGCCTCAGCCTCCCAAAGTGCTGGGATTATAGGTGTGAGCCACATTGCCTGGCCTAATGAGAACAATTTGTATCAACTAACTAACAATGAAGACACAAGAGGGAAAAGCTTAACACTGCCAAATGGGTGTCTTAGTGAATTAAATGAAAACTACAGTTCACTCTTTCCTCCAGAGTCCTGGGTGAAAATTAGAAATATAAGCTATGTTGACTAGAAGTATTTTTGCATTTTTTTTTCACTTTATGGCTCGGCACATATTCATTTGAAAACAATTCTCTGCTTTTATTTCACTGTCAAAAAGTTTCTTCTCTGATTTGAATGTACTTGGGTGGAGTAAGATGTCCATGTATGTATGTGGAGGCTGGAGGAGGTGGGACTGGAATCCCAAAGAGAAGGAAATCAAAACAGCCCCCAATGTCTCTTTTTTCAGCTAGTTCAACCATTGAAACACATGTTTTATTGGATATTTAACGAACTCCCAGACTGTGGTATTTATCTGATAGATTCAGTCCTGTCAAAATCTGTATAGTTGGAATTCTTAACATGCCAGGCTCTTACATGCCACAGTATGTGGAAACATACTGTTTGTAGGTATTTATTTTCTTTTCCCTGAGAAAGAAAAGTGCAGGTAATTCACAGCATACTCTCGTCCTCTTCAACATTTGTGAGCATATTTGCATAAGGATATTGTTCTAGGTCTTGGAGATCCATGAATACATGAGAGAGTAATGCATCATTTGATTTTGTTTTGGTTTTCAACCACCCAGGAGCTTACAATTTATGTGAGGAAACAGATTGTATACATATACAGATAATTAAAAATATGGTAAGTGCTGTAGACAACAACGATGTAGACCAGGGTGAGATCAGAAGCTGAAATGACAAGTTCCATGGAGAATAATTAGCATTTGACATTTGCTGAGGCTGGATGCTCTAAGGCTTAATATCAACCAGAAAAAATGACTATTCAGAACGAAAGAAAATCCAGTGGACAGAAAACACATTTGATTTCTTTTCCTTCCGTTTCTCTGCTAGGGATTTATTTTCTGTGGCCAAACTATCTGGCCTAAAGCTGCTCACCTGTGACTCTTGGCATAGTCTTCAACTAATTGCTCTAGAATAAGGGTTGGTAAACTTCTGTAGAGAGCCAGATAGTAAATATTTTAGGCTTTGCAAAATATGTGACTTTCTTTTGTCATCGCTGCTAATTACACAAGTGTAGCACAAAATCAGTCATAGGCAATATGTAAAAACTAAAGATGGTCATATACCAATGAAACTATATGGACACTGAAATAAGGATTTTATGTAATTTTAATGCATCATGAAATATTTGATTTTTTCCAGCCCCTAAAAAATATAAAAACCACTCAGCTCGTGAGCTGTACAAAATTAGGTGGTGGATAGGATTTGGCTCACAGGCTATAGATTACTGACCCTGGTGTTGGAAGACTTCAGTATTTACCAACCCTTACCCTCACTCCAGTCCTATTCAATTTTCTCATCTAACCAATAGAAACCAGGTCTAGGTGGTATATAAAATTTAGGTAACTTGGAATCTTCAAAAAATAAAGCCAAAATTACTGTCTCGACTTATTTGATAGTATATGATTTAATATAACTTCAGGTCAAAAGAAGTCACCTGGATAAGTTAAGCATCAGGGACTGCTGTCCATGGAAAAGTCAAGTAGCTAGAATACAGAATGATAGAGGCAGAGTCCATATACCCAGTAGGAAATCTGAGTCTACTGCCTCTTGGCAACTAGGATTATGCCCTTCCATGGGAGACCAGATCATTTCTCTTTGCAGAAGAAATAGGCCAAAAGGAAAGACTTGATACTAGCATTTGTTGATTTTATGATGAAAATTCAATGCTCCATTTCATTTTGAAATATGAAGGTAAATGCTAAAAGAAACAGCTTTAAGTATGGAACGTGGATGTCTGAGGGAGGAAGGACTTGAGGTTGAAAAGAAGTGAAACAGAGAAATGCTGATTTTATTTTAAGGGTTGTAATTGTATTTGAATTTTAAAATCATATAGATATAAATATTTTTTTCATAAACATAAGAATTTAATTAGAAAAAAGGGAAAATGAAATCCTCTGGTGGCTCCCTTTACCTACAGAATAAGTTCAAGCAATTTGGTTTGCAACACAGAACCCTCTGCAGCATGGGCTTAGGCCACCTTTTCGGCTCCGCTGCAGTCACTCCCCAGCACACACAGGCAGGACTCTTCTCTTCTGTCCAATCCTTTTTTTTTTTTTTTTTTTTAAATCCTTGTGTTTTTATTCCTGTTGCTTTCTCTCTTGACTGTTCTTTTCTCACTATCTTTTTGGTGAACTACTTAGTCTTTAAAAAACATCAGCTCAAATATTGCCTCCGCTTTGCTCCTTTTACAGACCCCATAGGAATCATTAATTGGTTCACCCTCTGTGCACTCTCAGCACCTTCACATGTGGCTACTCTTAGCATGGAGGATTACTTGTGATGCCTCATGCTGGTTAGACTGAGGAGCTCAAAGCAGAGATCATGTCTGATGAATCTTTATATCACCATTTCTTAAGCACACAGTAGGTGCTCAGGTAATAGTTTTCAACTTAAAGATGGATTTGGCTACAGTCAGCCTCTTAATGAAGGGAGAAATTACATAATTAGTGACTAACTGGATTTAAAACATGAGCGCCCAAGTCAAAGATTATTCATTTAAATTTTTTTGAGTAGCTGGTAACTAGGAGACAGTGCCGCTGATTGATAGGGAAGGAGAGGAGCCTCTGCTGTGGCACATGTGAAAACTTTGGTTTTATTCTTCCTGAGCTATGGATTGATGGTGAGCTATCTAGTAAATATTTCTTATCAGAAGTTAGAGAAACCATTTGAATTTCAAAAAAGAAACCAAGGAAAAGAATACAGATTATGCTTCCATTAGTATATTAGACTATCTATGAATCCAAGATATTCTGTGAGATTTCTGAAGTAGATCATTACATTAAACAGTAATTCTCAATTTCAAATATGTATAGAATCATCTGGAACACTTGTAAAAAGAAATTCCTTAAGCTCCACCCCCCAAGATTCTGATTCAGAGGTACTGAAATGGAGCCCATGACTGCATTTTTCACAGGCACCTTTTGATGATTCTGATGTTCACAGCCAAAATTAATTATTTGAGGAGTACTGGCACAGTGGAAGAAGGAAGGGGTTGAAAAATGAACTTGGGAGAGATTTGGAAGCCTGGGAGAAGATGTGTACTTAGGAGAGAGGGGTAGACTGCTGCAATTTGGAAATGGCTTTGCTACTATCTGCAGAAAATAGAAAACACTGGAATTAGCATTCACCAGTTATTTCATTTGTCTTCAGAATGACTTCTTCTAATTTATGGCTTGAATTTTAAAATGTCCTCATGTCACAGATATCATAAACAGCTTACCATAAGGACTAAGAAGATATCTGGGAACCCACATCACTTTTCAATTTTGACTGTGAGAATCCTATGGTTCCAAGTATCATGCTGTTTTCTTCCACTTACCAAATGCTTTTGCAGTAATAAAATAAATTATAATTTCAGATTTAATGCCCTTTTGTTAAGAAAATTATGTAAAAAGCCTTTTTTTTTTAACTACATAAAAATCTCTTTGGTGATGACTCATCTTTATGTGCAAAACCAAAGAATCTAAAGTTGACTGCATGAATTACTATTGAAAAGTTTGCTTTCATTGCTAACTCTGGAAATGAATGAAGCCTTGTGAATATTTTCCTTTAGCAGTCTAAATTCCAGTCTTATTCTAGCCATAGCGAGTTCTACAAAAGGAAAAAAGCCCAACTGAAATTTTTATGATAAAATGATATTTATTAATTCAGTGAATTATCAAGTGAATTATAAGTACATATTATTAACCAAACATATGTTACTATTAAATTGGCCAATTCCTTCATTGCAATAAATGATATCGAGCATGAAAACTATCATTGCCTGGTTGCTACATGTGGAAATAAATGAAGACCAACCAAATGAGAATAAGGAGAGGTGATTTATTCAGGGTTTATTATAGGAAAAAAAAATGCAACCATTACTTACATTTTAGCAGAGACTCAAAGGGACGCAGAGGAGTGAGAAAGTGTTGTAGTGGAAGAAAGAGGTATTCACTTAGTCTCTGATTGGAGGAGGTTGGCAGAGGGCTAACTAGAAGCTGGCATCCCTGCGATTGACAAATGGAGCATATTTGGCTTTCTTGGGTTGGTCCTAAGTTGGAAACCAGGACAAAAAGTAGAGAAGCTGTCAGTTATTAATCCACCCCTGGTTGTTTTGGGCTGATTGTTAAAGGGGTTATTATTTGACCTCTTGGCTGACTGCTAGATATAGTTGTCTGACTTCTGACAAGTCTGACTTACAGATGGTAGACTGGCTTCCTGGGATGGTTACTCTAGATAACAGGGTGGTTTCCTGAGCTGGTGGCTGAAGATTGTGAGCCAGAGTTCTGTTTTTACACAGAAATATACAATGGCCAGGCCATTGTATATTCAGTCTTTCATACGTAACAATATATATGATTTCTAAAGGAAAATTATAAAGTCGTCTAGAACTTCAAGACTTTAGAACAACAAAAAGTTGAAAATAGACATTTATTTTATGTACAAAGAAAAACAAAAGAAATTTAAAAAACCTATTGAAACAGTACTACAGATGTTTAGCCAACATCTAATATTATGTTTAACACCATTAGATAGGAATGCATATGTTTATCAAAAGGTCTAAAATGTTATGCAAAAAAATAGCATGATGAAAGGCCAAGAGAATCACTGGGATAAGCAATGAATACATGCAGCTTATTCCTACACCCAAATGCGATGCAAAGGGAGCAGCTTTTTATTTTTTTGTAGTGGTGTCCACATGTGTGTTTTAATTTAGGATTTCTAAGATGAAGAGCCAACTCTTCGATGATTAAGAATGATACAAGATGGAAATAAAAAATGTTTCCTACTTACAGGTCCTGGAGGGTAGACAGCACACCTAGAGGCCACACACACTCTGGTCAGGGAGCTCGGGCAGCAGGAGGAGGCACTTGTGGGTCAAAGCCTTTTTTAGGTCCAGCACTATTATCCAACCATGTTTCCTGTGGGAAGTTTAATTGGTGGGTTTAAAGCAAGCGGGGTCAAATTCCAGGAGATCACTCTGTGACTGAGAGGTGGTCATTATTGCATATCTGCATGGTCCATGTGGGGTGTGAGCATCAGCAGGGCCTGCCAAGGAGGCTACATGTAGCTGTTCCATAGGTATGTGGTCACCAGGAGGCAGTTTTATAGGGCAGATATCTGGATCAACTACCTTGAGAAACTGGGAGGAGGTGTAGATCTGGACACTGTGTGAGAAAGTCCAACTTTTATTCAAAATGGATGCAGAGGCAACATAGAATTACATTAATTCACTATGGTGAGAAATAGACTTTACATGTGGGCAGGAACCTGAGGTGGCAAGCCAAGGGGAGTGAACCACACTCCCTTGAAATTCATATTCCAGAGAAGAATTCTAAGGAGTTGGAATTCTGAATTTTTATTTATAAATTCTTAATTAACCCTCCAGATGACTATGATGGTATATTGTCAAGATAGGATATGCTGTATTTTATCAAACAGTTTATTAGCTCACTTTATAATTTTAAAATATTCCAACATTTGGTAAGAGGCCTGCACTGTTCGCCTGAGCGAACCTCTGCTGTTCCAGTTGGTCACCCAGTCAGAATCTGCTTTCCCTTCTCCCTGTCTCAAGCCATCTATTCACATAGTGACATCTGTCTATGGAAAGTCCAGTTAGATGGCTGGATTAAAAACAACTCCTCCCAAATACTTTATTTCTGGCTATAAGAGAAAAATACATATCTGTGTCTAATAAGGAGGGAAATGTCCCACCGATTAAATTTTCTTAAATATTTTAAAGTTATTCTGTTCAGATTTGTTTTTGTTTTAATGCTAAATGGAGTAGAAAACTATTAGATGACTAGGAGAACGGGACTTTCGTTATCCAATTTTGTTTCTTTTTTTAAATTGGAAATATGCTTACTGAAAAGTTGAAAGTACAATACAAATTTTTTTTCTTCACCGAACCATTTGAAAGTAAGTTACCTATATGAAATCTCATCAACTCTAAATATTTCAGTGTATATGTACATATCCTATAAACAAGGACATCCTTCTACACGTACAAAATACAACCATCAAAAACAGTTGCTATGGTTTGGATGTGGTTTGTTTGTTCCCCACAAAACTCATCTGAAATTTTATCCACAATGTGACAGGGCCGGGCCTAGTGGGAGGTGTTTTGGTCATGGGGGAAGATCCCGCATGAATCGCTTGGTGCCATGGCCATGTGTGTTTTCACTCTTGCGAGACTGGATCAGTTCCCACTAGAGTGGGTTGTTAGAATGTAAGTTTCCTTCAAATAACATGTTTGCTCCCTTCTCACTTGTGTCCACTTCCCCTTTGACCTTCCTGCCATATTTTGACCTAGCACATGCCCTCACTAGAAGCTAGGCAGATGTGGCTCCATGTCTCTTATATATGCCAGTCTGCAGAGCCATGAGTGAAATAAGCCTCTTTTTTTTTTTTTTTTTTATATATATATAAATTACCAAGTCTCAGGTATGCTGTTATAGCAACACAAAATGGATTAAGACACCACTAAATTAACATTACTGTCTTCCAATCTTCTGATCTTATTCAGGTTGTGCCAATTGTCTCGTTAAATAACACATAAGATGAGTGATCTGGCCTCTGTCCATCTCACCAGCCTTATCTCCATCATCCTCCTGGCTCTGGAGGCATCTGCTACCCATAGTCTTTCAATACATCAGATGTATTTCGTTGTTTTGCATTGGAGGCCTTTGCATATACTGTTTTCTCTGCCTATATGCTGACACTTCCACTAAATCCTTCTCTTCTTCCAGTCAAACTAGTCATGCCCTCAGAAAAGGCTTCCTTAACTTCTCTAACCTAAAGTAATCCCCTTTCCCTCTCTTCCATGTTCTTATAAAACCTGCATCTCTCTGTCATTGCACTCTTCATGATGTGGTGCTATGTTTTTATTTGTGAGGTTGTTTGTGAAATGTCTAATTCTTATTATCTTTCTAAGTTATTTGAGAAAAAGGATCACAATATTTTGCTCATTATCATATTTGAAGGGTCTAACATACTGTCTAGCATATAGATGCACAGTAAAAATTTTTGAAATGAATGAATGTATAAAAATGAATAAACTCATTTTCTGTTCAATGTTATGCAAATAAAAGTAATATTTTGATCGGGCTTACAGTGACCGAGTCACATTTTGGATTTATCAAGGGAGAAAGGTACTGAGAGATTATGTCAAAAAAAAAAAAAAAAAAAAAAAAAAACCCACAAACAGACTTACTTGTGATCTAATATTAAAGAAAATTATTCCATCAGACAACAGAGAATGCATTTATGATTCCTTTTAAATGTGCCTTTCATACGTTGGAGGTGTGGCTGTATTTTATATTGCAAGCTGTTATGGTTTATTTCAAAGTAATTTAAGGTGAGAATCATAATGAGCATAGATTCTAGTAAGAAGACACTGAGGAGTGTTTTGGTCTTTTTTGTTTTATTTGAGAAGCACCTTTGTTATCTTAGAGACATGCCATTGTAGAAATGATCATTGTATAAGTTAGAGACGATATTTTATAATGTGGCAGAAATTATAAATAAACACTATAAATTATATTATTGAGAAAATATGAGCACTATGTTTTTTAAACAAAGGTTTAAAAATTTTACTGTTTTTAGATAAAAATTGAAGAATACATTTAATGAAAATATATTACTCAAATAATTATCTTGCTGAAGATGTCCTTTTTTATGTGCTACAAATCTTTAAAGATTTTGACATTTCATTAAGCTCTATCCATTTAACTTAGAAAAACTGCAAATACTAACTGTGAATCACAGCAAATAGGAGGAGAATTTGATTTATTCTACTCATAAGGAAAAGATAGAATTACTGTTTCATTCTTATTTTCATTGTCATTGTATGTAGAATAAGAGGTTATTCTTGGTATAAGGATATAGATGGACATATATAGAATTTGGGCTTAAAATACCAAGTAACTCAATTAAGAAGTGTAAATTATAAAATGCACAAGAGTAGATCTGTTTATGAGTTTTATAAAGTATTTATTTTCAATAATCTGAAATGAGTTACCAAAGCAGAAAAGAAATTTTTTCCCACCCTATTCCTAAAGACATAAAATAGATGGAGGTGAGTCATTAATTTTTGCTGTATTTTATAATCATCATAATATACACAACAACTATCAGTGACTCATATGCAATTCTTTTCCTGTAAAACTGTGTGTTTGTTCACAGGAACTGACCTCATAACTTATGATTAACAGTAAAACATATGTCATCATGCTTTAAACAAATATGCTTTGAGAAGAGGTGGGATTCTCTATTTTCACCCCCGAGTAACACAGTGCATTTAGAGCAATATACTAGTAAATTATATTGTGGGACACATAAATAATTCTGAATTGTTTAGTAGCTGCACTAAAATATGTAAAAATAAATAGGTGAAGTTCATTTTAACAATAATTTTTTTCAACCCACTATGTATAAAATATTATTTCGACACATAATGAATATAAAAAATTATTGATATTTTATATTCTTTTTTAATATAAAATCTTTGAAATCATGTTTGTTTTTTTATGCTTACCATATATCTCAGTTTGGGTTACCCACATTGCATGTGCTCAATAACCACAAATTGCTGTGGCTAACATACTGCACAGTGCAGGTATAGAGTTTATAAAAGAAAGAAAGGAAGAAAAAAAATAAAAGGAGGGAAGAAATTAGGCTTGATTCTTTCAAGATAGTAGCAATATTTCTTTAAGTGAAAAATATGCATTAATTGTAGAATTAAGCGCTGAAGGCAAACGAGGAACTGTGTAGCTTTGGTTTCCTACCAATGTGTCGAGTGTCTTCCATGGAATGTGGAGTACTTAAGGGCAGGGACTCTGCTTGTTCATCTCATTACTGTCAGAGCCTAGCACATTGTCTGGTATATATTAAACATACATATTTGTTGAACATGTGAATAAGTGAATCAATGGAAGTATGAGATCCTAAGTACACTTATTTTAAAGGTTAAGGATACCCAGCTAGTTATTTCCATATTAGCAAGGGGTTTAGGCAGAGTAAGGAGGGTATCAATTTCAGGGATAGGAAGAGAATTTATGATTGATACCCTAATCATCAATATTTGTGAAATTCATGGAAACGTACCAGCAAGTATAGAACTGAGACCATCACAGCACTGCATGCTTTTAGAAAATAATCTTTTAGAAAGGTGATCCTCGGGTAGAATGTCATCATTTTACCTAATTTTAACAGATTTTTAGCCAAGTCCCATAACTAGATAACTAGATTAACTCTGTCACAATAACATTTTAATTAAAAGAAAGACTTTTTAAAAATGCAGCTGTGTCTCTGGTTCATATATTATTTGTTTCTTTCTCATTTTTTTTTCATTGAACCTAATGTATTAATTTTGTAAGGTCTGTGCTTAAATTCTGAAAAGGATTTGAGTTCCTTCAGGAGAAATCAAATTCCTATTAAACTTTGTGTCTCAAAGCATCAAATTGCCTGGGTTTCGAGAACAAGTGAAGTATGTATTTCACATTTAGAGGAAGACTTGCAATGCCCTCATCTGCTTTCTGTCAAACTAACCAGATATCACTTTATTATCAAAACAATTTTGCTGATTGTGACCCTAAGACATCTTTAAAAATAACACTTCTATCTTTCTGATCTAAAAAACAACTCCTCTGCAGGGTAAAACATTTGCAGAAGATTCTAAAGAAAGAAAGAATAATTACCCACAATCTCATTGTTCAGAGATACTTTAATATTTTAGTGTATTTTTCTGAAATCATTTTTATGGTATATAAAACTATATTAATTTTATAAAAATGGGCATACTGCATAAGGTGTAAGGAAGGGATCCAGTTTCAGCTTTCTGTATATGGCTAGCCAGTTTTCCCAACATCATTTATTAAATAGGGGATCCTTTCCCCCTTGCTTGTTGTTGTGACTAAAACACCAAAAGCAGTGGCAACAAAAGCCAAAATAGACAAATGGGATCTAATTAAACTTAAGAGCTTGTGTACAGCAAAAGAAACTATCATTAAAGTGGCAACCAACAGAATGGGCAAAAATGTTTGCAATCTATGCATCTGACAAAGGGCTAATAACCAGAATCTACAAAGAACTTAAACAAATTTGCAAGAATAAAATAACCCCATCAAAAAGGGGGTGAAGGATATGAACAGACATTTCTCGAAAGAAGACATTTATGCAGCCAACACACATGAAAAAAAGCTCATCATCACTGGTCATTAGAGAAATGCAAATCAAAAGCACATTGAGATACCATCTTACACCAGTTAGAATGGCGATTGGTAAAAATCAGGAAGCAACAGATGCTGGAGAGGATGTGGAGAAATAGGAATGCTTTTATGCTGTTGGTGGGAGTGTAAATTAGTTCAACCATTGTGGCAGACAGGGTGGCAATTCCTCAAGGATCTAGAAATAGAAATACCATTTGACCCAGCAATCCCATTACTGGGTATATATGCAAAGGGTTATAAAACATTCAGCTATAAAGACACATGGACACATATGTTTATGGTGGCACTGTTTACAATAGCAAAGACTTAGAACCAACCCAAATGCCCATCAAAGATAGACTGGATAAAGAAAATGTGGCATATATACACCATGGAATACTATGCAGCCATAAAAGAGGATAAGTTCATGTCCTTTGCAGGGACATGGATGAAGCTGGAAACCACCATTCTCAGCAAACTGACACAAGAACAGAAAACCGAACATAATGTGTTCTCTCTCATAAGTGGGTGTTGAACAGTGAGAACACATGGACACAGGAGAGGGATAGCTTGGGATGGGGGGACAGGGGAGGTCTAACATTAGGAGAAATACCTAATGTAGATGACAGGGGGATGGATAAATTGGACCGCCATGGCACGTGTATACCTGTGTAACCTGCACATTCTGCACATGTACCCCAGAACTTAAAGTATTTTTTTATTATAAAAACCTGGAAAAATTGACATGTTGTGTCTATCAGCTTATATCTTATCATATAGGAATTTTATATTCATATATATTCTTTGAAACTAAGAATTTATTGACTGCATAAGATGCCTATGAAATTTGATATATGTAATGAAGTAAAAACATGATATTCACATATTTTACTTTGGAAGAAAGCATTGGCAATTACTGGTAAAAAGCTGCTTCTAAAACTATCCTCTCCTTCCCTCAACTTATCAATACCACTGAAACCTTTCTACAGTCAACACTTAAGCTTCAAAATTCAGAGGCTTAAATGTTGATGGTGTAAAGGTCTCAGTGGTGTTAAGTTGTTCTGAGTGAGACAAGAAAGTGTGTTTTGTTTTGCTACTGAAAGGAAAGAAAAGATAGGAAGGTAAGAGGAAGCCAAACGGCAACATGCAGTGTGCTGTGGGTTTCTATCTTTTCATCTCTTCTATCAGTCAGCTCTGATGATTAGTAGATTTCTACTAAACTCAGAAATGTTCGGGTGAGTGTGATTTCTATGAAAACTGGTGATAATGCTTGATTCCAAGGGTTCCTGTTTAGGTTGGCATGGAGTAAAATAAGCCTGTATAAGTAGATGCTTGGGTAAGGGATAAAAGGTTTTGAAAGGATAAGCCCTCAGGAACTAGAAGATACGATGGGAGGGCTTTGGGCCACTAACAGCCATGTTGAGACCCATGGATTTCTCTTTGGAATGGACATAGTTATGTTTAATTTTCCTCTATTTTCCTGCAGTAAGCGTCTCTTTCACACTCTCCTCACATTCCCGTCTCTGAGATCTATCATTGATCTTTCTATCTCAGTAATTTTTTGAACCCTTTTTTTTTTCTTCTTGCACCAGGATTTTCTCAGTGTAGAAAAGCCTTCCTGTTGGTGGTTCCTGTCTCTACCTATCTGGCAAAGGCTCCTGGCTTTTCCAGGCTCTGACTGTAACTGGATCATGATCACATTGCTTACTGTGTTCCTTCCTGGCTTCACAACATACAACCCACCCACTTCAACAGATTGAAAGAAAACAGCAATGATTTCCAGACCTTGTGTTTGTATTTTAATCTTAATTCAAATTTATCATTTGTCTCTACCACACCCCGTTAACTGATCATTATGTTCAAGTTGAAAATTATTCATGGTTTATCACATTTTAGGGGGAGAAGGGAAGAAAATTAAAGAATTTACAAAGTGTCACTAGATGAATTAGTCCTACAGCTTAGTTTGAATTTCTTCCCTCCGTTTTACATTTTGTCTAGAAAAAGAAGCTTAGGTTAAGGGTTCATTTTTTTAGTGTTTATGGTGAACCGTTAAAGAGTATTATGAAATGTCTATTATATAAATACTGTCAGAATATAAGAAGAACTCGTTATTCAAAAATGGTTGCACGTTTACTTTATTCTTCCTTGCAGAATTGTTCTTCACCAAAAACCCTTTTGCAAGAAGCAGTTATGTACAGTTAAGAGCCTATTGTGCAGGACTGAGGTTACTTCATATCCCTTTCAAGAAGCTGTGGTCTGCCTCATCAAAATGCTTTCTAACGACTGTGAACAGTAAATTTCTCCACACAGCATCTTAAGAAAACTTATAGTTACTTGGAAATCTGCTGTAAGAGAATTGCCGGTGTGGATTTGCTGAACGGAAACCATTTCTGGCTTCAAGAAAAGAAAAGACTAGGAGCGGTGGCTCACGCCTGTAATCCCAGCACTTTGGGAGGCTGAGGCAGGTGGATCGTGAGGTCAGGAGTTTGAGACCAGCCTGACCAACATGGTAAAACCTGGTCTTTACTAAAAATACAAAAATGAGCTGGGGGTGGTGGCATGCACCTATGATCCCAGCTACCCAAGGGGCTGAGGCAGAAGAGCTGCTTGACCCCAGGAGGCAGAGGTTGCAGTGAGCCGAGATTGCGACACCGAACTCAAGCCGGGGTGACAGAGTGAGACTTGATCTCAAAAAACAAACAAACAAAAAAACAAACAAGAAATGTGCCTTATGCACACTCAGGCCTAGTTATTTTCTCTAAATGTTTCTATTTACTTTACCAGAATATATTAAACAAATATTTATTGAGTGACTACCATGTTCAGACACTATGCTAGATGCTAGAAGAAAATAAGACAAATAGATTCCTTAGGGAAAGATCATGGGATTTGTATTTATGTATATTTGCTTAGCGTCTTGGTACTATCAGCTCAGCCTTTAATTTTTTTATACTGCATTTTCATTACTCTCCCTACTGGCTTTCACTAATCAAATGACTTGTGACTTGGCAGATAATTTGTAAATTTTCTTAGCCAGTCTGCAAAGATAACATGAAAGAAAATAAATTCCATTTTAGGCAACTCATTTACCTTGTACTACTAGAACAAACTGGTCTTCCATGCTTAGACAAACACCAAACAAACAAAAATAACAAAACAAAAAAAAGCTGAAGGCTTTTGACCTTTTCTTTTCATGAAAATTAGTTACAGTAGGTAGTGCTGAGAAAATCAGCAGCATATAAGAAATAATGATGGTGTAGAACAAAAGATAATATATGGTGATTTTCTAATAATGCATTTTAGGATTATTGCTTAAAAACATTGCATTAACTCACGCCTGTAATCTCAGCACTTTGGGAGGCCGAGTCGGGTGGATCACAAGGTCAAGAGATCGAGACCATCCTGGTCAACATAGTGAAACCCCGTCTCTACTAAAAAAATACAAAAAATCAGCTGGGCGTGGTGGTGCATGACCGTAATCCCAGCTACTCAGGAGGCTGAGGCAGGAGAATTGCCTGAACCCAGGAGGCGGAGGTTGCGGTGAGCCGAGATCGCGCCATTGCACTCCAGCCTGGGCAACAAGAGTGAAACTCCGCTCAAAAAAAACAAAACAAAACAAAACAAAACAAAAAAACATTGCATTAAATGTAAGGCTTAGGTGGTTATGGTGTGCTACATGAACAAAGTCCTGTATTCTTGGGTAAGAACTTTATTCTCTTGTGAGTTAGTTCATTGGCTTGAAAGACTGAGCTGTATGAAATTATGCACAAAAAATAGAAAATAAATTGAGTTCACCTCTTCATATTTACCTTTAGCTAAAATTATATAGCTAGGCTCTCGACATTCATGATGTTGGTCCTTCAATCAGCCAATTAGTTAGTCTTTTGGTTACGTTAAATCTTATACCTAAATAGTTTTTTTAAAAAATAATCAATTTATTCAGAAAATAGTTTAAACTTCGATTTGTAGGCTGGACATTTATGCCAATTAATCAAATATACCATCTGGCACCTAGATTGATACGCTGGGTTAGATTGATTTATAGATATAATCCAGACGTCAGATGGGAGAAGAAACTTTCCTGCTTTTAAAAGAAACATTTAAGATTCAGAGACTTTCCCGTTGCAAAGGTCTTTTGTAGTCTTTAGAGAAAATAGGTAACTCTAAGCACAAAGCAGTCTTGTGTTCCTTTTCACAGGGTTTTCTTTTAGTAAGTTCTTGAAATATAACATCCTATCTTTATATTGCCTATCATATTTTTTCAAACTTTTATGTATCATCTAATAGGCTCCTCATGAGAACCCTATTAGGCAGACAAGCCAATGTTCCCCAAAATTTGCCTGGCAAGGAGTAGAGTTAGTAGCAGAGTTCATGGACATGGGCTTTAAGTTAGGTTCCTTAAATAGCGTTATACAAGTTGATCCTCTACTTTGTATTCATGCTGTAAATTTCTTCTAGAGGGACAAGACAAATAAAAGAAATAATTGATAAGCTTTGTGGGATGTACCACCACAACACGGTCCTACCGAAGATTTCCTTTTCTAACCTAACAAGCCGAACCCTTTAAGTGCCTTAAAATAGTGCAAAACATCTGACTTAAGGTCTTTAATACAGCTGAAGACAGATTCCAGTGGATTATAGGAATCTCCTGCCTCAAAACACTGTATATAAGCCTCACTCAAGAGTACCTGAAGTGACATCTGGAAAGTTCTGAAGAATGCAAAAATGATGACTTGATCAGTCCCTTCTTAGCCTGTTTCTTTGGAAATGACTCCAGATATTTATGTGCTCAGTCCTTCCTGCTGCCCTCCTGGAACAGGACGTTCTTGCACTGGTATGTGCTCATGTGGAGATCTGAGGGTGATGCTAGCGGAACCTGAGAGAGAGAGAGAGATGCACTTGTGACTCATCACAGTTTGGTATCACATGAGTGTTCCGTTTTCGCCCTCTTCCTGACCTCCTTTCTGTCTCTGTCTTTCTCCTTGCCTTTATCTAGAGAGGGTTCTTTTATGTTTTGTGATGGGAAAGGAGAAGAGCGAGAAGGACTTGGAAGGTTTAGTAGTTTTGGAAAGCCATAGGAATAGTGCTTGGGTTTGGTGAATGTGGATGGATGAAGAAAAGGAGATTCAAGAATTAAAAATTACTGGGAGATTGCCGATGAATTTGTAAGGATGCATGATCATCCCATCTTACCACTCCTTAGTCCCAGTACAAAGCCTATACACCTGGGCTGAGCTGTAGCTGAGGATGGGGCAGGTGGACAGGTGGCTGGGTGGTCAGGGGTTCCAGGCTCTGTGGTTGGCTGGACAGGAAATGCAAAATAGTCTCCTCTTTGCACTGGACCACAGTTTGGAAGCCAGCGCTGGAGAGTGCTGGAGTAAGGAATCAAAGGCAGAGGATGTTAGGGAGATTCTAATGCAGAGATCTGTAGATCCTCAGCCAGAAGATCAATGTCAGCCCAAGCTGAGTTAGCCTGATTTTTCTGGCACTGCAGGAGCTGAAAAGGGCTTGAATGGGTAGCCTGATGCCTCTCTGCTCCTGATACTGTGAGGGCAGACAGAGAACATTAAGTAGAGGCTTTTTTCTGCTCTCTGAGAGCAAAAGATGGAGACATCGGCTGGGTTTAGGAGTGCCAAAACCATGGTGAAAGAGAAGGGCCTTTATCATTCTTCTTCTCTTCCCTTCCCTGTGCCATTTATTCCCTTCTACATTCCCACTGCATTCTTAGACCTGACATGCGCTGGGAGAAGGAGAGAAGAGAGCTGGGACCAGCCTTTGAGCGTGGGTGCCTCAAACGCATTATCACATTAAGTTCATCTCCAACCGTGGTGGCTGTCTGTTTGTTCCAGATTTATTCAAGGATGCAAGGAAACCTGCACTCACCACAAAGTAGAGATAGTGGATCCCTAGTATATCGATTTTGCCATGCGGAGGAGTGAGGTTGCTGGGGAAGAATGAGAAGAGATTCTGGTCCAAGCCAGTAGAGAGGGAAGGAAAGAGATGGGAAATTCCAAATATTGTAGTGGGTGAGAGAGGAAAGTTTATTCTTGTCACTAGCCATAGATAAATTGCTTTATGAATGTTTTACATGTATGTTTTTGGGAGTTTACCTGTGTTTATTGTCTCCCTCCATTAGCCTATTAGCCTATTAGCATCTCGAAGAACTATATTTCTTTCACCTTCTAACATTATACCCTCTGTAGTGATATAAGAATGAATATTGAACTTGAGAACTTTCCATAAATTTATTGTCTCAGTGCTATTGGTACAAATGGAATGAGTCTCAGAGAAAGTAGCAGACATTAGGATTCCCAAATTGCTGCCCTGACAGTTTGTAGTTGTTGCTTTTTGGAATACAATGGGCAGGAAATACTTCTTAATGGAGGGATTGGGAGGACAGCAGTGACAGTACTTGTTACCCCATTTAAAAATTAGCCCTGGAAACCATCATTCTCAGCAAACTGACACATGAACAGAAAATCAAATACTGCATGTTCTCACTCATAGGTGGGTGTTGAACAATGAGAACACATGGACTCAGGGAGGGGAACATCACACACTGGGGTCTGTTGGCGGGGAAATAGAGGAGGGACAGCGTGGGGTGGGAGTTGGGGAGAGATGGCATGGGGGGAAATGCCAGATATAGGTGATGGGGAGGAAGGCAGCAAATCACACTGCCATGTGTGTACCTATGCAACAATCTTGCAAGTTCTTCACATGTACCCCCAAACCTAAAATGCAATAAAAAATAATTAGCCCTACTTGAAATTTATTAAATTGGGTTACACTGAGACTTAATGAACTGTCTTAGAGATGAATTAGGTAGAGATGACATCCCAAGATGGTGAGACATTTATCTTTTAACATAAAATTGTGATGAATTCAAAACTAATATTAGAAAAATGTTACTCCTGCTCCTTTCAGTGTCCATTCAATAGAGGAGAAAGGGGCAACATTACATCTGGCTCACAGTGACTTGAGCCTCATCCTTGAGTCCAGGTATTTAAGTGTAAGTATTAAGGTGGTCATTGATGGAGAAAATGCTGAGAACTACAGTTTCTTGTTTTGTGTTTGACCCTTATGACATTGTGCATTGTATTTTTCATTATGTTTTACATGCACCTGATAGCTTTTCTGTTACATGGTAAGCAACCTGGGGTCATTCTGGTACTGTTTTTCTGTATCCCATAGTCCTTTGTATATGGTACGTGCCCAATGTAACCACAACACAACCGTCAAAATCAGGATATTAACCATGATACATTACTGCCCTCTAATCTTCACACCCCATTTAAATTTTGGTAATTGTCTCCATAATGTCCTGTATGTTAAAAATGTATGACACATAAGGACATGCCTGATGTAATACCTGTTTACCTTATTTAACTGCTTTTTTTTCCTCAATTTCTATTCCATGTGAAAACTAAACACTCCACACTGCAGCTTCTAGCCAGGTGTTAGTCTTAATACAGAGGCTGTGTACGATGTTTAACCAGGCACACCCTTAAAATTCAACCCTGTTTGTGTTTGCAGTGAACACACAGGGTTGAGTCATCATGCATTAAAAGAAATAGTAATACAGTACAAACAATCTTCAGGATGTTCTCTTCTCAGGAAGCTTCAATTCTGAGGCTCTGTGTCTACTCATTGACAGCATCACAGTGCTGACTGGAGAAAATTCATCAGGCTCAAGAACAGATGGCTCCGGCTGGCTGTCAGGCAACCGCACACTGATTGTCCAGGGCAGCCACTGCCTGGAGAGAGAATGAGAGTGAGTGATGGCAGGCAGCCCTGGGGGCTGTTTTTTACCTTGCCCCTCCCCTCTGCTACATGATATGTGGGGGCTTGTGTCCTTGTCACTAGAAGACACTGAATCATGCTAAGGTGTCTGCTTGAATATAAAATGAGAGGTTGAACACTGGCTGCCCCAGAGTAATGAAGTTGATGGAATTATAATGGGTGCCACTTCCAGCTAAGAAGGGCCAGGCATGGCAGCAGGGTGAAATCCGGCTGGAATATGGATGGGGCAAGCATCACAGTTTATGTGATGCTCTCTGCCTTAGAACACTGAAAATGACGGAATAGAGTACAACTAACCTTTCCATTTCAGTTCTAAAATACTAACAATAGCATCTAGTCAGGCGGATTGAAGTCTAGTTTTAAAATTATTCCACCAGATATCTTTTAAAAGTGTCTTCCTAAAAGAGAAAAGCTTTTGATGGAAATGTATGTTGTTTCTTCATTGGATAATATGTACAACCGCCCTCATTTCATTTCTTTTTTTTTTTTTTTTTTTTTGGTTAAGCACCTTGGTTATGTCAGGATCATGCTCCATGCTTGACAGGCAAGGGTGAAAACAGACCTTGTGCTCAAGGGTTCAAAGAACTTGTCATGTAGCAGGAGACAAGGAAGTAACTCATGCAGTAGTAGAGGCATGTGCATGTGTCCGGGGTGGCCTATAGGTACGATTTATAATTTACCAACAGTGGCATTTTTAGTTTTGCGTTTCAGAATAAATTTCCTTTCTTTCTGCCAGCTTGATTAGTTTATCAATCTTAAGAAGGACACTTACCTTTATTTTTATTCTTAGAACCTAGTGTTGTCTAAATTTGGTTGGTGGCATACCTATCAATACTTGGAAGGAATGCTTCTCTTTCTGATATGTGTGTGTTCTTACCTGTGTGGTGAGAAAGCAGGATCACGGCACGGGGAATATCCAGCGCGTGGTGAGAGTGATGCCTGGCTGAGTTGAGACTCGGATCAATGACAGGTTTTGTACCTCTCAGGCAAACTGAAATTACGCCTGTGCCCACAGACCTCTGAGTGCATGGACATGAGGCTGAGCTGGGGTGATATGAGGTGTGAAAACAGGAAAGGGAAAGTGAGAATGGGTGGAGGAGATAGTAGTTTTATAGACAAAAATCAGGTGCTGTTACACTGTTGTTGGAAGAATGGGGAATGGACAGTGAACTCTGGAGTTAGACACCCTTGGTTCAAATCCTGCTTTCTCCTTGGGCTGACCTCCCTGGACAAACTACTTGGTCCCTCTGAACCTCAGTTTACTTAGATGTAAAATATGGTAGTTAGAATGCCAAATAAAATAATCATGTAAGCTCATCAGTGGTTGCTTGCTAAATGAGAAGGAGGAGGATGAGAGGGATGATGATAAAACAGATGATGATAATAACAAAAATGTGGGATTCTTATGGTGGCTGAGCTAGATATGGTCTCTATTCTCCCAAGATGTATAGACAAGTAGAGAGGTAATTACAGTACAGTAAGATAAATGCTATTGTAGGAGAAATAAAAATGTTGTTGGAGAGCTCATTGGAGGGGTCTCAAGTCAACACTTGGGAGATCAGGGAAAAGTTCCTTGAGGAAGAGATATCCAAATAATTTTTTTTTTTTTGAGGCGACAGTCTTGCTCTGTCGCCAGGCTACAGTGCATGATCTCGGCTCACTACAACCTCCACCTTCTGGGTTCAAGCGATTCTCCTGCCTCAGCCTCCCGAGTAGCTGGGAGTACAGGTGTCACCACGCCCAGCTAATTTTTGTATTTTTAGAACAGACGAGATTTCACCATGTTGACCAGGATGGTCTTGATATCTTGACCTTGTGATCCTCCTGCCTTGGCCTCCCAAAGTGCTGGAATGACAGGTGTGTGCCACTGCCTCTGGCCAAAAATTTCAATTCCAGACAAGTAAGTGTAATTCAAACAAAGAGAAAAGTGTAGGTTAGGGAAGAACAAAAGAGCATATGAGAAGACATAGAGGAGTGGAGAACAAAGTGATCTCAAGTATCAAGGAACTAGAGGACAGCTGGAGGGCTGGCGTAGGCCAGGGCAAGATAGGTAGTCACCTGGAATGAGCCTGAAGCATCCGTAGGAAGGTACGGACCTGGTACTATATTCTTGCAGGCTTGGGAAGCCCCGGTGAAGTTTTAAGCAAATAACAAATGACCAAATTCACATTTTTGAAAGCTTCATGTGATGGCAATGTGGAGAACAGCCCAAAGAAATGAGCCTGAGAGTAGAAATCAACTTGAATTGTTGCAGAATCCAAGGGGGGGATGATGGTGGCTTGAACTAGAAACTGGTATTCACTATAGAAAAGGCCTACAAATGAGGAATGTATTTAGAAGGTAGAATGAATGACACTTCACAATAGACTCATGTGTAGGGCAAAGAAGAGAGAGCTTAGGATGAGACGGTAGGATGAGATTCTGGTTTTGACAATGACGTCCATTAAAATGCTTTTGGCTGCAAGTAGTAAGGAAATCATAGGTCAATTATTTACACCAGTGGTTCTCCAAGTGTGTCCCATAGCTGAGCAGCACAGCATCTCCTGGGAGTAAGTTTTTTGGCCCTACTCTAGAGCCACTGAATGAAAACCTCTAGGGGTAGAACTGAGAAAGTTCTAAGAGGCCTTTTAGATTGAGTGAGTCAGACACATGCTTAGTTTGAGAGCTACTGATTTGAAACATCATTCAAAAGAAGAGTGGCTTGAGGAACGGGACTCTAGTTCTGCTTCTCCACCATTCTTTGAATTCCAGTGTACATCGTATCATGTGTTTTTTTGTTAGGCAAACTCCTGAAAACACAACAAGCCTACAGCAGTTTCAGGTGTCATTCCAAGCCCAACAACATTGAAGGGCAACCACGGAACAAATTCTTCCTGTGTCTTTTATTTAGGGCAAGACCTTCCGTCAGAGCCCTCCAGCCAACTTCTGCTTGTGTCTCATTCACCAGAATTGTATCACATGAGCTTGCAAACCTGCTTACTGGCAAGGGAAATGATTCTGACATCATTGGTTTAAAGTACTTTCAACCAAGCAGGATACATCAGGGTTAATGACCGTGGATCTTAATCAGGAGGGTAGAAATCTGTACCAGATTGGGTTTTCTTTTGGGTGTGGTGGGGGAAGGAGAAAAGGTCAAGGATGAATTTTGGATAGGTATCCAACTACATTTGCTACTGTGGTGGCACTAGTCACTGGGATATGGAAGCAGAAATTATGGGAATAATGACTTCAATTTTAGATGTATTATATTTTGGACTCTATCAGACATACAAGGGAAGATGTTCAGAAGGCAGTTGATTATAGGGATGTGAAACTCTGGAGGAAATTCTTAGCTGAAGACTATTTGAGAATTATAAATTTAGAGATAGTAGTTGCAGCCAAGGCAGTAAATGAATTCACCTATGAAAAGTGTATATATAGTGAAAAAAGGAGAGTCACCAAGAGATCTAGTGAGGAAAATTAGCATTTGAAGGAAGAATTATGAGGTGAGTTTTATGAAGGGGTTCAAAACACAGCCCGGAGAAGCAGAAGAAAAACTGAGTGAGCAGTATTAAAGAAACCAAAGAAAGAATACTTTATAAGGGAAGAGTGGTCAACTATTTCAGATGCTACAAAAACTTCCAGTGAGACAAGGACTGAAAAGTATGAATTGCTTCAGTGGAATTTGTGGATAGAATTCATATTTCAGTGACTAGATAACGACAAATGGAGACACCAAGACAGGCAACCGTTTTCTGACATACAACCAAATGCACAATGAGATTTTAAAAATGAGAAATGAGATAGGAAGAAGTCTCGAAATTATATTTAGACAGTTCAAAACCAGTGTAAAGTTAAAAAACTTTCAATTAATTAGGAAGGTTTTATGGTTGCAACATCATTTAGATGAATAGGGAGAAGAGTTGAGGCATTTGCTCCCTGACAGAGAGCTAGAATGAAATGGAATGAGGCAAGGAGTACTCCATGAGTGAAAGAAAATGAGTGAAGAGTAGTGGAGAGGGCGATATTGAAATTTAAGAACTCTAGGAGCATATTATTAAAACATATAATACTAATAGAAAATAAAATGTTTATTTGTGTAGAAATTACTGTAATTGCAGTTGGAAGTTGGTGAGATTAATGATTAATCCACTATCCTAATAGACAACTTTTAAAAACCACGTGGTATAGTTTAGAGGACTATGGTAGTCCTCTAAGTATAATCTAGGGATGACTAGATTTTACTATGACAACTTTGTAGGAGGGCTTGGCTCTGTATGTATTTCTAAATTGCCCTCCATAATGATGCACAATCATTAACTAAATGTCCTTGTTGTCTGTGCCCCCAAAGTTACCAAATGAATGTAGCCTTTAAGTACTGAATGATCCAACTGAAGGAACACTTAGTCCATGTCATTTTATGACACATTGTATCATTTAATGTAGAATGATTTTTTTCCTAGAATAGTTCTAGTTAGGTAATCTAACTCATCAATTGCTGTGAAGACAAATGTGAAAAATAAGATTTTTTTGAAACCTCATTTCAGCTACAGAAGACAGAAATTAAAAATAAAACTTGTTGATAGATGAAAAAATGCAAAGATCACAATACAATAATTAGCAAATGAGCTTGCTTTTCACTGTAACATTTTCTGAGTTTGTTTTGCTCTCGGTATAGTGTACCCTCAATTTAGATGCTTCTGTGTTTTTCCATTATGAATTCATTCTCTGTAGAGAATTTTTTTTTTGTAGTGTCAGCAAATAAAAGTACAGTCACAAAACATATTTCTTCTATCATCAATCATCCTGGATGTGAATTTAAGAACAAAGTGAGTTTAATACTCTTATGCAGCCTGATTCTAATAAAGAACCTTCGCTTTCATTTTGTTACATCGATTTTACCAGTAAAATTTAATATTAACTTATTAGCTGTATCTTACAATTTGTTCTCCTAATTTTAAAAATTTTGATTTTTTTTTTAAATTTAGATCTTGGAGCTACCATTTAATAGTGTTTCTCTCAAGTAGTCACCCAAGTACATGTATGTTCATATTTAATTGTTCTTCATATTTGCAGAAGATTTTTCTATGACATTACACGCAGTCATGTTTCATAGTTGAAATGTTGAAATGCCCAATTTGCTTTATTATTTTTTTCCTCAGCATGCAAAATTGAGTTGTCATAAAATTAGTGTCAATATTGGTGAACTGACTGTACTTTATTAGTTTAATTTTGGTAAGATTAATTTGCTACTAGTAGTGACGTGTAGTGAAAATGGCATTTAAAAAATGCATCCCTCTGTAAAAACAACAACAACAACAAAACCTGGCAAATAGAATAAAGTTTTTCAGAACTTTGGAAATTAGCCAAAGGCTTGTAGCAAACCAGGAAGCATTTATGTAAGACAAGCTGGTGAATGTTGGTCAGATCAGCAAGCTTTGTGGTGTTTAAACTTACCTTAGTCTCATTTACCACTTCTTAACTTAAATACACCCTTTTAAAAAAAAAGCCTGCATTCCCAATACCAAAAGGAGCAAACTAGAGCTGAAGCTCTTTCAAAACTTCATTCCCAAATAATTAACATTATTTGATCTTTTGATCTGTCTGCTCATTCCCTAGAAGACCCAACTGGAAAGGCTTGTCCTTAATTGACCTGATTCCAGCTTGGTTAGTGCTAAAATCATCTTCCCAGAGACATCATTTGTTGAAAACATTTATAGGCAAGTGTTTTGACATCATGATGCCAAAGGTGATGGCTAACAGGTGGGGCAAACAATAGACTAACAAAATGGCTTGGCCGGGCGTGGTGGCTCACGCCTGTAATCCCAGCACTTTGGGATGTTGAGGTGAGCGGACCATGAGGTCAGGAGATCGATACCAGCCTGGACTTGGTGAAACCCTATCTCTATGAAAAATACAAAAATTACCTGAGTGTGGTGGCCAACACTTGTGATCCCAGCTACTCAGGAGGCAGAGGCAGGAGAATCACTTGAACTCAGGAGGCAGAGGTTGCAGTGAGGCGAGATCATGCCATTGCACTCCAGCGTGGCGACAGAGTGAGACTCTGTCCCAAAAAAAGGCTTAAAAGACAAAATCAAGGAATGCGGTATCCATGGGGGCTTTGGAAATCTCTGACATATTCCTGGGAATCTAAAAAGTCATACACATGTTTAAGACTGAGTGCATACCCAGGAAAGATCTGAGAAGGCCCTAAGCTGTCAACTCTGGCTTACCTTGAAGCTCTGCACAAGCAGGAAGTAGAAGATAAGGCCGATGTGTAAACTAAATGTAGGAGATATCCCCCAAAATGCATACAGAGCTCCTCTCTGTAAAGACTGGGGGATTTATTGGTTCCAGGTATTTAAGAAATTACTGTCTACTCATTAGCTGATTGCTGGGTAGAGATTGCAATGGCTACCTGTGACAAAGAATAAAGACTTTACTGAATTAGTCCAGAAATATCACTAAACAAACAACAACCATAACTGGTGAATTCCACCAAATATTTGAAGAATTATTAACACAAATCCTCCATAAACATCTCTACTTCCAACCCCCAGAAAAGAGGAGAAAACACTTCTGAACTCATTATGAGACTGTTCTTACTCAGATACCAAAACCAGACCAAAAAAATGCAAACTGTAGACTAATATCTTTTAGAATGTTGATACCAATATCCTCAAAAATATACTAGGAAACTGAATCCAAGACATAGAATTATATACCTCAACCAAGAGAGAATTTTATTCCAGAAATAAAAATGCAAGAGTGTTTCAACATATGAAAATCAATCAGTGTAATACACTATATTAAGAAAACAAAGAAAAAACAATAGTATGATTATCTTAATAGACAAAAACCAAACGAAAGAAAAATAAACATATGACAACATCCATTTCAGAATAAAATACTCAACAATCTAGGAATTGGAGAAAACTTTCTCAATCTAATTAAGGGCATCTACCAAAAACCTACATCTAATATCATAGTCAAGGTAAAAGACTAAACAAATTCCCTCTAAGACCAAGAACAAGACAAGAATGCACTGTGATGGTTAATTTTATGTATTAACTTGACTGGATCTCAGGGTGCCCAGATTTTGGTTAAATATTATTCTAGATGTGTAAGGGTGTTTCCAGATGAGATTAACATTTGAATAGGTAGACTGAGTAAAGCATATTGCCATCCCTGGTGTGGATGGGCGTCATCCAATCAGTTGAAACCATGAATAGAACAAAAGATGGGGTAAGGGAGAATTTACTCTCTCTACCTATTTTTGGCTGGGACTTTGGATTCTCCTCCATCTGAACAGGAATGTATACCATTTGCTCTCTTGGTTCTCACATCTTTGTACTAGGACTAGAGCTATACCACTGGCTGACCTGGGTCTCCAGCTTAAAAAAAGATCATGGAACTTCCTAAGCCTCCGCAATCACATGAAGCTTTTCTTTCAGTAAAAATCACTTTCTCTCTCTTTTTCTGCCTGTCTCAGAAATGTGTAGATACAGATTCGTTTTCTCTGGAGAACCCTGACTAATACAAGGCCCTTTCATTCCTCTGCTTGCATCACATTTTCTCTTATCCCACTGGCCAAAGCAGGGTACACAGTCAGGACCAGAGTCATCATAGGAAGGGACTCTTCATGAGTGCATGCTAAGGATATTAAGGCATTCATTTTGCAAAAATTTACTAAAGTGGGCAAACTTCTCCTTATGTATTCCACATGGTAAATCCCATAGTTTCTGAGCAACTGTCCGTGGATGATAGTAATCTCTTATGTTGGGTGTTTCCCTGAGAACTAAGTGCATACCTTGAGTTTATCTTCTATATTCCTTTTATCATTTTAAAGCATGCTTGCCCCAAACATATTAGATAACAGATTTATAAACCTTTTTCTCTGGGTAATTAGAAATGGATGAAGAGGTGCTTATGAAATGTGTCTGACAATAATCTGAGTTATCAAGATGGCAAACCTGGGTGTTTCTAGCATCTAGGTTGCTTATAGGTTTCAGATTTAGGTTCTGAGCTACGTTAGGTACCACAACTGCACACGTTGCACCATAACAGTAACAATATTAGCAGCAGCAGCAACAGCTATCATCAATTGAATTACTGCTGTGTTTCAGGTACTATTCTAGGTGTTTGATGAATCCACACAAAACTCTGTTAGATTGGTCTTACTTCCATTTTTTAGCTGAGGAAATGGAGGCAAACAGAAGTTATGCCAGAAGTGTGAAGTGGAAAGGACTTGGTAGCGTTTTTCTTCAAGACATGGTAAAATAACCTTTTTTACTTAGTACTTTAGTCTGCCCTAAAATCATCCCATGGAGCTTTGAGGCTGAGTGAAATAAATAGCCACTGGATGATGCCCTCAGATTTCTGCACCATCCCTGGACTCAGCTGCTGCTCTTGTCTCATCTGTGGTCCTCTTGCACCTAGAGCTTCCTCTTTGCAAGATTGGGCTTTTTGGAAAAAAGATCTTCCTCTTCTTAAATTCAGAAGGCAAAGGTGCAATCCATTTTGAGAAAAAAAGAATCATTTTCAAGCTGTGAGACTGGCAAAAAAACTTCCACCATGCCAAAGCTTTCAGTAAGATGGGACACTCTACACGAACATTCAAAAGAAAATTTATGATCCAAATAATGTCAGGAGTAGTAGAATCTTCTTATGTGGTGGAGTTGTGTTATTGCTGTTTCATCAGATAAACATAAGAATTTCGCATATTTCTGAAATGAGAATATAATGGAGTGAAATACCTTCACATTGAGTCCTATTTGTCATTGTTTAAATGTTTATGCTGTTAGGAAAGGAATATTGGCCTTTATCATTTTCAGTTTTATTCACCTCATTTCTTGAATTTGTGGATGGTTTCAAATTTAGCGTTTTTATTGAAGAAACTAAAAACCAAATTTAGAAATAACCCTCTATGTTACTTTATGCATTAATTTGCAAAATGTACTTCAATTGTAATAGAATGGAATTAATACAATTTCGTAGAGTTCCTTTCTAGAAAAAGTAATTTTAAAAAAGCTTATAGTTGAAAATAAATATTTTTAATATTCTTATTAGGGATATATTATGCCTTATGCCTTCCAGTTTTAATAAAAGTTCTATTAAGAAGACTTTAATAAGAAGCATAGATAATTACATACTATTACTGTAGAGAAAATAATTGAAATACATCAATGAGATTGCAGTTAAAAGCATAAAATGGAGAAAGTTCATTTCTGTTTCCTATCAATTCTGATACACTGCTTCTAAAAAGATCAAAGTCAAGATTCATCTATAAATAGAGATCATGCTTCTCCCAAATATAAAATATAGCATTATGTTATGAAGTTCACATGAAATCAGGAGCATTAAAATAATTAAAACATTTTAAATATTTACATATTATTTACTTGGTATAACACTGCATGCCTGAATTTGTTTTTCCCTGGTAAGGTAACTCAAAGGCCAGAGTAGGTAAAGAGAGAGATAATTACTGTAGAAAATCAAATATGCAACTATGTTTGTTAAATTCCACAAGTGATGTGAAAAGTTCTGCTTCAGTTTGCTTGAGGGTAGGTCAAGCAAGAGGGAAAGTGACAGAGACTCAGGCAGCACAGGTGCCAGGCCAGCCCTTTTTCCAAGAAGTCAGAGAAAACATTGCAGAGAGGGAGTACTAGGTCTGAGAGGAAGAGGTGGAAAGTGAGGACAATGGAAAATATGAAATGAAAAGGGAAAGGAGAAGAGAAGAAACAAGAAGAGACATCCATAAACAGAGACAGGTAGAGAGGGAGAAAGACCGATTGAAAGACAGGAAAAAAAGTTGAAAAACGAAGAAATGATATTTGGATAGATATACAGCAGTAAGGCCCAGATCCAGAAATGAACATGGCAACTTTGCCCTGTGGGAAAACATCATTTTTTATGAATGATCAAACATGTATATGATTTTATGAGTGGTCAAATACAACCTAAAAAAGCAACTGAGGTAAATTAATAGAGTTTATTTGGGCCAAGGTTGAGGACCACGGCCTGGGAAACACCAGGCTGTGTGCTATTCAGCCTTTGCTACGGACAGGTTTTTAAAGGCAAAATGGGACCAGGAGTGTGCTGATATAAAGGTGTTAGAAATTCTCATTGGTTTACAGAAGTAACACTGATTAGTGATTGACTATACATCGTTGAACCATAAGGTATGCATTATGGTGTCCAGTATATGGCATTTTGTGGCTAATTGGCATCAGTCTAGAGTTCACATAGCAAATGACTTGAAGAGAATGTTATTTTGCTTAAGGACAGAGATATATAACTGCTATCACATTTTAACGTCTCTCTGGACCTGACAATTGAAATGGCCTCACATTCCTCAGATAAAAAGTTTCTTTCGGGCCGGGCGCGGTGGCTCAAGCCTGTAATCCCAGCACTTTGGGAGGCCGAGGCGGGTGGATCACGAGGTCAAGAGATCGAGACCATCCTGGTCAACATGGTGAAACCCCGTCTCTACTAAAAATACAAAAAATTAGCTGGGCATGGTGGTGTGTGCCTGTAATCCCAGCTACTCAGGAGGCTGAGGCAGGAGAATTGCCTGAACCC